>NC_079550.1:9320002-9622145 GCF_015846415.1 Triplophysa dalaica | reverse complement strand
TATTTTCACAAATCTTTCTAGCGGGAAAATAGAATCAAACTCCAAAATCAACAGCACAGCAATCTAACCAGATGAGATCAATGAATCAAATTTCAACATGATAGTAATCTCAATGAACACCAACCGACAACTGTTGATTAGATCAGCATATGCATTACCATAACAAATGTACTTTAAAGCACAAAATGGCAGCTCACCGCCAAGAGCCCAACTCATGGAAACACTGGTCACCTTGATGGTGACTTTTGTCCAAAGACATATACAAAACTGACATTTGAATGTAAAATGGGAAAAACCTCTAAGTAGCGTTCTTATAACACAATGTTGGTAGTTGGGTTGTATTTCAGATTGAAGTGGTTGTGTTTCTCTGGGTTAATATAATTTTTTAGTATTTGTTGATCTTTTCCTGCAGCAATTCTGTTCATCAACAGCAGATGTTCATCACTAATAATTCAATCATCACTATAATAATAATGAAACTCAATAAATAAACTGAAATAAACTGTTGTTTATATTTGGGTCAGCTCTGCTTTATTTGTCTTGTTTTTGGCTGACGTGTGGCATTGCTGTGATATGCCTGTGGCCCAAACCTGGCAAACAGGAGGCCACTTGCTCCTTCGCGGTTTTCAATAAGAATTAATTGGATGTGAAAAACACCTGTTGTATTGATTTTGAAATTAAACTGGCAGCAGATTGTTGAAGGGGAGGAGTTAATGGATGCATCCTTCTCAAATTAACGTAATTTGAGATAGATAGTCATTTTAAGAAGGAAGTGCATTTTCAGATTTTAACTGAAGATCATGAGGGTACATGAATTTTAAAAAGAAATGATCCACATTGATAAGCTATTTACTCTAAACGCTACAAGGAACTGAATTGTCATTTTTTTATTTCATTTGGACTTTAAGAAAAGAAAGTAAAGAAACTGCTTTTGTGCTTAAAGTGCTTTAAGATAAAGCATCTATTAATTTATACTACCAGATAGCATTCACTGAAAGTCAAAGGCCAAAAGATGAGCGCAAATAGCTAGAATTCATCTGCTAGATAAAGAGAGACTTGTGTTGTCTGGTCATGCCAGATCACAGTTAGGCTACATCTGCAGGGAAGTGGTTCAAGTAATAAAAAATAACATTCTGATTAATTTAGGGTGGGGCGGGGGAGGATGAGATAAATCAATAATGATGATAATATTTAAATGACGTGAATTTCTATGTAAGAGTGTTTCTAAAATCTGAGCGTGTGATGGACTTCTTTTCCCCTCTTATCCTTTGTGTATCTTACTCCACTGTTACTCTCGCATCCATCCATCCATTTTCTACCGCTTATCCGAACTACCTCGGGTCACGGGGAGCCTGCGCCTATCTCAGGAGTCTTCGGGCATCAAGGCAGGATACACCCTGGATGGAGTGCCAACCCATCGCAGGGCACACACACACTCACTCATTCACTCACGCACTCACACCCTACGGACAATTTTTCCAGAGATGCCAATCAACCTACCATGCATGTCTTTGGACCAGGGGAGGAAACCGGAGTACCCGGAGGAAACCCCTGAGGCACGGGGAGAACATGCAAACTCCACACACACAAGTCGGAAGCGGGAATCGAACCCCCAACCTTGGAGGTGTGAGGCGAACGTGCTAACCACTAAGCCACCGTGCCCCCTCGTTACTCTCGCATGTTTCTCAGAAAAAACAAAGACTTGTTCCTGTTTTGTGTTGATTTATATTTGAGATTTTTGGTATTATTTTGAAGTTTGGGTGTTTAAGTTGTCACAGTTGTTCAGAAGAGCAGTGCTTGTGTCTAGGCTGAGGGAGGCACAACCTAATCACAAAAAGTGGCAAATCTTTATTTGAGCAGTAACTGTGCTAATTCCAGTACAGAAACAATCAATCTCTTCTCCCTTGACCATCTTTGATGTAAATATAGCACATATTTATATGAAAATACTATGACGTTAGAGTGTGACACATGTTTTTGTTCAACCTGAAGGATTTTTTATTTGTTTTCATTAAGTATTATATACTTAATATCTTAACAAATGCTATATGTAATAAATATAATTTGCTTTCATTCTGGTTAGGAAATGCACTTGATTATTAGCAGCACGTTGTACTTAAAAAATATTGCAAATTGTTACAAGGAATTTATTCATTCATTATTAAAAAGTAGTTTTTTCAGCGAGTAAGTATTTGTAATTTGTAACTAAATACTTTTTTATGTATTTGTGCCATCTCTGCCCGCAATTATGCCATGCAGGGCATTACTGAATTTGTGCACGTATAATGTTGAATGAAATGGACCCATTGGCCAACTCCTCAGGAAGTAGGAGTAATTTCATGAATTCTCAGCACTTAAGACTAAAATAGCACTCGAGAAACTTGATAAATAGGGGCCCTGATCTTACCCTTGTGAGAATGGCACAATATGTGCACAGTCTCATATTTGACTCCTGCAAAACTGCATAGAGTCCTATAGTTGTTTGTGAGCCCTTAGAATTTCTTTATTTCTAAACAATTGACCTACATTTTCAGTCTATTTAATTAAGGCTGTCAACATGAGAACCGTTAAACATTATCATAAGCTATTATCAATAAAAACTACAACACTTAACGGTCTTGATGTATGCTGGAAATTTGCCTTATGATATTACATCATATCTGGATGAATTAAAATGCAAACATATATTTCTAAACCATAATAGAAAAAAAGAATCAATGCTTCAAGTTATTATGACTAAAATCTTTTGACATTACCACAGTCAGATAAAGTATGTCAGAGAGCTGCGTCACAACTTCTATTTGTTGACTTAAATCATGCAGCTGGGCTTTCACTGCTGCAGATTATGACAAAACCTAATCTTTGCTATTGGCTACTCGATGTTTCCCTCAACATTTCACAAGCAGTTGTGTGTTACGTGTCTTACTGCCCTTAGATTTTGCTGACAATGTACTTTCCTCTCGGAGTACGACCTTTACTGTCAACAACCGACAGCTCTGTTAATGACTAGCCATGAGAACACATAAACACTTTCGGTACCCGTTTAAACTGTGAATATTTGACAGCTTATATAACCTCAGCATATATAGCAAGGAAGTATTTAATAATTAAAGGCACATGTAAGATTTTTGCAAAATATCCCAAAACTACTAGACAGTGGTGTATATGTAGTTTACTTGTGTAGCCATATTACCACAAGTTTCCAATAGTTAACAATGTTTGAATCCAGATAAATCTTCCATTTTAACCAGAGTAATGTTCCTCCTAATTGCATCATCAATGGCAACATGTCTCTGTGCTGTCCTTGGTTTACACTTTTGATCCATAGAAAGCAAAACAGTGAGCCTTGTAAAAAATACATATAGTTAGGCTTTCTCTGAACGTTGTCTGTATTTTAAAATGTACTTTAAGATTGATTGTTTTGAAAAGGCAAAACTGTTTGCAAAACATTCTACCATTCATTTCAACAAATAAAATGAAAACATTTAAGTTAGCATGAAACATTATCTTCAAATGCATGTGAAAGAAATCAGATTATTAATTTTATTTCATTCATCCATAACAGTGGAGGTGGAAATGACAACTCCCATCATTCCACGCTTCTTTACAACTTCATCAAGTATCACTTTTGTTATTGTTTTAATTATTTTTCAGTCATTCCAAAACCTCAGATTTCCAAATTCATTTTCAGTAAACGGAAAAACACCACTTTCTTTCAAAAATCTTTCAAAGTTGAAAGATTGAACTTGTGTGTGAATCTTGTTAGCTAATTAGCAGTCAAATATCTAATTACTATAATGATGTCTTGTGACTATATAGCATGAAATTAATTTTTCCCATAGGAATCAAGTCCCATAAGTAACACGCCTCAAATTGTTCCTTAATCTTTTCTTATGAAAAACATCGGCGAAACACAATGTATAAAAGTGGGCTAGCCATGTCATGTCATCTTTCTATTTCTCTACCAACAGAGGCAGTGCGGTGAGTGAATATTGATATAGATTTGTACAGAAACATGTTACTCAATTTTTGGAATAGAAATCACATCAAATGATCATTCGGTCATCATTTATTCACCCTCACATCCTTCGAAACTTGTATTTGACTATTTACCTCTGTCGAACCCAAAAGCAGATATTTTGACAAATGTCCATACAATGGAAGTCAATGGGGGTCAGTGTTGTTCAGTTATCAACGTTCTGAAAAAAATATCTTCTTTTATGTTCCGCAATAGAAAGAATGTCATACAGGTTTGGAATGAAACGAGGGTGAGTCGTATATTTTATTTATAAAAATTGTGTTGCATTTCAGCCTTTAAAATCATGCAGAATCTGACCGAGCTCCCAAGCAACACAACATCCAGCACAAACCTGTCCATGATTGTGAAGGTGTTTGTGGTTATCCCTTTCTTCCTTGTCTTCCTGTGCTTCATCATCCTCACGCTCTACACGTTTGCATCTCACAGGCAGTTCTTTGACAGCTCACGTTACATCCTCTTCACCTACATGCTGATCAACGACGCCCTTCAGCTTTTCTCCTCAGTATTGCTTTTCCTGTTAGTTGTGGGCAGAGTGCACTTCGCCATCATCTTTTGCACCCCTCTTCTGTTCGTGTCCACCGCCACCTTCCTTAACACCCCCCTCATTCTCTCCACCATGTCCCTGGAGCGGTACGTGGCCATCTTCTACCCCCTCCACCGTCCCGCCATCTGGAGGCCGGAATGGATCTGGATCATCATTCTGAGCCTGTGGGTCATCAGCTGCATTCTGCCCACTGTTGACTTCATCCTCATGAGGCTCAAACCGGGCGTGGATGTCATCTCCACACCCGTTTTGTGTCAAACCGTAGTGATCAATGCCTCGCCCATCCAATCCCTTTTTAAAGTGAGCCTGAACGGGATCTTCTTCGCCATGGTGGCCATGGTGATCCTCTTCACATACATCCGGATCCTGCTGGAGACCCGGAGAATGAGGCAGGACCGGGCGTCGGTGAGCAAGGCTCTCCACACGGTTCTGCTGCACGGGTTTCAGCTGCTCCTCAGCATGATGGCCTTTTCCCAGCCTGTCGCAGAGCTCTTGTTTACCCAGCATGTCACCTTGTCTTCAGGAGATATGTCTTACATCTATTATTTCTGCTTTATTTTACTTCCCCGGTTTCTGAGTCCACTCATTTATGGTCTTAGAGATGAAACCCTGAGGAGCTACATGGTTAAAACCTTTCCTTGTTACGGTGCCCGAGTTGAGCCCCAGAAAGAAATCAAAATGACTAAATGAGATTTCATGTGGTTCAATGACATTTACATTTAGGCTTTTATCCAAAGTAAAGTGATCTTAAGGTTTCAATAATATGAGAAGTGCTAAAGTTTCTGTTGAGAAAGGAGAAAGATAAGAGTATAGGAGAGGAGAGAGTTACATTTGAGGTCTCTGTTGTGATTTGTCTTGCTCAGTTCTTGTTTTTTCATCCGTGCTCATTTACGGGTCATTGCAAATTTACTTGATATTTAATTAAATGTTCCTTTTTCAATTTGATCAATTTTTTCTTACTTTTGAATGTACTATTTATAGATATGTGTATTGGATTATTTGTTTGTTTTTGTTTCATTTTGTGAACTACTAGCAATATTTCTCCCAAATTACAAATAGAAATATTGTTTTTGCGTTTATTTGCAGCAAATGAAAACTGGAGAAACAGGTCAAAATAACAAAAAGGATGCTCTGCATTTTTCAGACCTCAAGGAAAACAAGTTCATACTCACTTTTAAGCAATCTAACAGTAATATTAGAAAAAGTATTAAGGAAACGTTTAGAGATAACCTTTTGTTTTGTCATGCTGTCAGTCTTTCTCATTGCTGTTGGATGACTTTATCACTCCTGAGGTTTGATTTTGTTGAAATTCACTGGACTGGAATGACCCCAATACATCTGGAAATTTAGATTAAATTACATTTTGGAATTGTCTCTTTGTTTATCTGCAGCTGTAAAAATATTGTACAGCTGCATATATTACAAATATACACATATGAACAGTGAGTTTGTGAAATATGTATTTAAAAAAAAAAAAGTAGATTCCCAAAAGGCAATCTTAATGCCAACCATATAATGCTTGTAATTTCTTGTTTCACTGTTAAAAAAGTGTATTGCATGCTATTTGGTATAAATATATGATATTTTTGTTTGTATATATAAATATTAAGATTTTTGTACATAATTTTCAAACAAACATTTTAGGAGAGTCATTTGGACTCACCTGTATGCTGACTGTCATGTGTGAGAGTTCTCTAACTCCAAAAGTACACTGAAAATAGTGCACTGAACAGTCTTCCGAACATACCTGGTATGCTTATTTCTGGACTTTCTTTAAAGTTTTGCATCCTGGAATTTGGAGTATGCTTTTTGGGCTAATATTACCCACAATCCCTTAATGAAAATATCAAGAAGATGATGAAGCTTTTTCTGTAATTGTATGGAGCTAAAATAATTGTGCAAATGATTAATCATGCTAGATGTTAAAGCTAATGCAAATAGCGCATGACAACCATCTGTGGTATTAAGAGGCAAAATTGCTCAAATTCCCAGTGCCTGAGATAAAATTTTAGTTCTTGCTCAATAAATAATTACGATTTCTAAAACATATTTACTGTCAGTAGTGATGCGCTTTGCTGTTTCTGTATGTTTCCTTTGCATCAAAGTGTCACATTTTCATTAATACTGTAATTCTTATGAAGTTAAATAAACACTTGTCTTTTCTATACTGATGAACTAGAGCATATTTCTGGTGATGTTTATCTCTCAGACCATAGCCACAAATCATAATAGTCCCCATCAAATAAACAGAGCAATATAAGATAAGAGGAGGCAATGGACATTATCATTTAATTTTTCACGAAATTTTCATTTGTAAAGTTTTTAAGTAGTCAATGCACTAGCAAGACTTTGTCACTTTTGCATGTTCACATCTATATTGTTTTTTTTACTTAAGTTCAATTTTCACATTTACACAAATACTAAATAGTGTTTAAGGTGGTTACAGAGCAACAGTTCAAACCTCCCTCACACTCTTGTGTCCTATATCACCACCTGCTGGTTAAAATGAAATGACAAGGCCTCTATCAAATTTTGCTGTTAAACCTGGGGTCAGATTGACAGCTCTTGTGTTCTTTATAGGGAAAATAATGAAAACGTGACATCCTAAACTAAACTGTCTCAATTGGCAGAATTACTTGTTTTAATGTTTTCAGCAGCAAACAATGATGTTGGTATTGTGCAGTAGTGAAGTTGATCGTCTGAATTGTCAACTGTCAAGTTCCAGAAAAAAATTATGTTTTTGTGAATTGTCATATAACGACATCCATTTAATGATATACCAAAATAGATTGTGCTTGTGTTAGTGTTTGAGATTGTAAGAAGGGTTTTTACTGGGATAAATCTTCTCCCTTAAGGCCCAATTAGAACAGAAAGTCATTAAATTAAAATGTGTTGTCATCCCATTTGTAAAGATAACAAGCCCATTATCTCATGTTGTCTCACAGTCCTTAGTGACAATTTCTATACCAAATGCTCTTCAAAATCTAAACAATGTCTGCTGAGCATTCAATGCATTCAGATTTATTTTACTCTAAATGTCAGCAATTCAGTATATTTGATGACAATAAAACAATAAAAACAAGCCATATTTTATCACCTTATGGCCTCATTATTCCAACAAACCGTGACTAAGAAAAAAGTTGTAGAAACGCAGGACTTGAACACACACACCGATTAATGCTATTCAACACATTTTTACACACACATATCTACAAAATACACAAATGCTTTTCAATCCTCTGCAAAAATATCACAGCCCTTATGAGCTGAAAAAAAATTATAATATAATGCAATATGAGTTGCTTTGGAAAAAAAAATTATTTGTTTATTAAAATATTTAATCTACCAAATCCATAAATATAATGAGCTAGTGTAAGATACAATGTGTGCTTTTGTTACAATCTACTCCACTATGGGGTTTTCAAACAATACAATTTGTTGTCCTCTGATGCAACAAAAACCCAAAAAAACTATTTTGTGAGCTCAACAGATCAGACAAACATCTTTCTTTTCCACCAGTTAGCTTTCTAAACATAACATTTTGGAATTAGCATTTTAAAATCCATCCACCCTACTTTAATAAGTGACAGGCCTGGGGGAGACGAGGGGGCATTGCCCCTTCAGATTCTTCTTAGCATCTCCAAAAATATCCAGCTGGCAATTAAAATACTTAAAAATGTAATATTTGTTATTAAAAACTTATTTGTATTATATTTTAAATAATAATCTGTCAATTTAATCATAGAAAAATGTAAAAATGTATGCATTCAATGAATTTTATATCTGCCCAACCAGGATGTTATTTTATTAAGAGGATCTGACAAGAATAAATAAGGGTTATTATCACGTGTACACAGCAACAATGAGTGTACGTGATTCTACTTTACAGTAATATGAATTAAAATGTTATCTGACAATGTCATAACAAAATGCACATTTATCTGTTGAAATTGCTATGGAACATCAACCTATATATTTAAAATTTTATTAAATTAGGCTTTTTTCCAGTTTTATTCTATGGCATAATCTGACGACTTTCAGACCTCCAAATATATAAATGTTGCGTAAATCTGTAAAGATATCTATCGTTCTTGTTTGACACCCTGATGAAGGCCTGCTAGGATGCACTTTATGTTTTTAATACGTGACCCTGCAAATAAAGGCTTTTTCAATACTAAAAATCTATGTCAGTGTCTGGATGTGGAATCTTTTGCTTCGTTTATTAGTAAAAAACATTTATCATTCTTTGTATTTTGTACCACTTATGGGGGACCTCTCGTCTGAGTACAATGGACTATTTTTGGACTCTGGAGATATCCTTACATTTTTTGTTTGTTTGCTTATTTTCGTTCTTGTAAAAAAAAAGGGAAAATAACTGTAAGTACCAATAACATGAAGTATTGGGACAAAGAAGTGGAAACCCCTTTCAACTCTAGAGTATATTACTCATATCTGGAAATTAGAACCTGGGATAAGGGAAAGAAAACATAGAAGAGAGAAAAATGCCTTTTAAACTTTTTTGTTATTTTCTTTCATAACTTTATTTAATTCGCCTTACATGATTTCTGTATTCAATACAACAGCATAGTAAATTCAGCACTGTAACTGTTACAAAATATGCCAACTAAATCTATTTTGAGTTAAAGAGGTGCTTAATATACGGCCTTAGACAATTAAGGCTCAGGAACAGATATTACATATATCAAGCAAACAGTAATGCAACAATTTACTTTAAGAATCACACCTGAAGTGTGATTTGATAGGTTGACGAATACAAAATAATCCTATGGTATGCATCAAGGCTCATGGTAAAGGTTTTGGACACATTTGGTCACTGTATACAATTATTTTTAAATATACAAAAGTAACAATTAAGTGTAGTTGTGTCCTTATGACTGGTTGGGATCAGTCATGGCTTTTTTTAAATATTATAGCACAGTTCATCCTTGTCTCACATTAACACTGCTGACACCATAACAAGTATGAACTAACCACTGGGCCTTTTTCCTGCTTAGATGAAATATTTAACTGCAAGGGATCCGCTGATAGCTCTTTATTCACAGGCAATTTGTGATAAACATGTAAAGCATTGGCACAGAAATAGGCCTATGTTCTCCTTAAGCTGTGCAAGTGCGCAGCCACGCGGATTCATTGAAGCTCCTGCGCATTGCAATTATAACCTGTGTACGTGCAGACAAAAACATCCATTCAGGCAGCAGAAGCAAGCAGTGGAAGAGACGTTACATAAAAACCGGCAGGGTTAGAATCAGTGCATTCTCCCATTCTTCTTTGCAGGACCTCTCAAGCTCCATCAGGTTGGAAGGGGAGCGTGGGAGCACAGCCATTTTCAGATCTCTCCAGAGGTGTTCAATCAGGTTCAAGTCCTGGCTCTGGCTGGGCCACTCAAGGACATTCACAGAGTTGTCCTGTAGTCACTCTTTTGTTATCTTGGCTGTGTGCTTAAGGTCATTGTCCTGTTGGAAGATGAACCTTTGCCCCAATCTGAGGTACAGAGCGCTCTGGACCAGGTTTTCATGGAGGATGTCTCTGTACATTGCTGCAGTCATCTTTCCCTCGATCCTGTCTAGTCTCCCAATTCCTGCCGATGACATCCCCACAGCATGATGCTGCCACCACCATGCTTCACTGCAGGCATGGTATTGGCCAGGTGACGAGCGGCGCCTGGTTTCCTCCAGACAAAGAGTTCAATCTGTGTTTCATCAGACCAGATAATTTTGATTCTCATGGTCTGAGAGTCCTTCAGGTGCCTTTTGACAAACTCCAGGCGGGCTGTCATGTGCCTTTCACTGAGGAATGGCCAAACAGGCCTGATTGGTGGAGTGCTGCAGAGATGGTTGTTCTTCTGGAAGGTTCTCCTCTCTCCACAGAGACATGCTGGAGCTCTT
This sequence comes from Triplophysa dalaica, assembly GCF_015846415.1. Taxonomy (NCBI): domain Eukaryota; kingdom Metazoa; phylum Chordata; class Actinopteri; order Cypriniformes; family Nemacheilidae; genus Triplophysa; species Triplophysa dalaica. The sequence continues at coordinate 9,611,656 of NC_079550.1, read as the reverse complement.
TCAGACTGATCACCTCCCTGAATTTAATCCATTTTGGAATAAGGCTATAACATAACGAAATGTGGAAAAAGTGAAGCGCTGAAGTGAATACTTTCCGGATGAACGTGCTTTTGATATCGATATGTGGCGTATAGGTAGCCTACAGAAAAAATACTAACTACTTCAAAAGTGAACAAAATATGTTTGTTGATGTAAAAAATTTTTCGAGAAACGTTTTATTTTTCACATGTTTAAATTGCACCAAATCTGCAAGTGAGGAAAATAATACACCACAAGATGGCAGCACAAATCTAGAACTTCGAACCTAGAACGTGCAGAACCACTCTCTCTCTCTCTCTCTCTTTCTCTGTCTCTCTCCCTCTCTTTCTCTTTCTCTCTCTCTCTCTGTCTCTCTCCCTCTCTTTCTCTTTCTCTCTCTTTCTCTCTCTCTCTCTTTCTCTCCCTCTGTCTATCTCTCTCTGTCTCTCTCCCTCTCTTTCTCTCTCTCTCTCTCTCTCTCTCTCTTTCTCTCTCTCTCTCTCTCTCTCTCTCTCTCTCTCTGTCTCATGTGCTGTGTGAAGTCATGCTGCGCTATTCAGTGGGATGAAATGCGCTTTTTATGTAGGAGAAAATCCACATCATTCATTAGAATGACTTCATGTTTTAACCTCTTTGTGTTCTTGTATTTAATCCACATATCGGACAAATCCTTTGGTGAGGTGTTCACTTCCATGATGAGCGTGAATCAAGCTGTTTTGGCAGAAACACAACTCGTCGATCACTTAAGAATATACATAGAGCGCGAAACGCAAAGACTTCACGACATTAAAAGGTGAGAGACTGTCAAACTTTACTTAGTTACTGCTTGGTTTGCTAGTTGCTACTAAAAAAACTTTAAAACTTTGATAAGAACTTACTTTTTTGCATTATCCTCACCACTGTCCTACACTAAATGATGTAAAACAATGATAATGGTTAACCATGTGTACTACATGTTTACTGTAATATAATCATGATCCATTTTCCTAAAGGATCACATCACACTACAAGACTTTTTTCTGCGACAGTCTGCAGATTTTATTGTGATGCCCAGTAAACTTTCAAAAAGTCTTCAAGCGCGTAATGTCTCGTCTTTTTTTAATCTATAATAAAAAATTAAGTCTGGTTGTGTGATCCAGCCTTAAGGGTTCCAGAGGTTTTTCAAGTTCGAAGGCTTTAAGATGACTGTCATTTTTATTTTTTAATTTGCTTATATTCATGTTCTACACATAGTTTTGGATTATCAATCCAATAGATGGTTATCGATGTATAAATTGTTTTAGATTGCCTTTTTATGTACTATTTTGTTAATACATCAAAGCATGCTGAAATATACGACAGTGAAACTTTTCTCCAACCCTGTTCAGGTTCTTTTCAAGAGTCACAGCACTGCACGGTGGGATATACAATGAATCATCGGCTACCATAGCCAATCCTCTTGTTGCATTCAAACTGGTCAAAAGACTTCAGTCTGAATGGCTTAATGTAGTTTACAGCAGTGAAGCTGAAGAAAACCTTCAAGGTAATTTCTTGACTTGATCTCATGTACGGTATAACATTTGTCATCCGCCATTCCTCTGCTTACTAGTGTCCAGCTTTCTACCTTTCTGTCCTTCCCCCCATTGTATTGTTTTGCTTTAGCCCTTAGGGAGGGCTATAGGATGATGGAAGACAGCTTGCCGAAGCCGGAGGACGTTCAGGGGGCAGCACAGGGGCTGATGAGACTTCAAGATGTGTATGATCTCCGCGTGGAGGGGCTAGTGAGAGGACAATTCCAGCGGATCACAAATGGAAATGCTGTTGATATTTACAAACCCTCTGTGTCTGATAGTTTGTCTGGGGACGATTGCTTTCTTGTTGGAAAAGTAAGATCTGTGTCCACAATTAATATCAAATGAGTGCTGTTAAATAAAACTAGTCACTTCTTTTATTTTTACAAGCTTAACACATTAAAAAAGATGTGTGACACTCGCCCACCCTCCCATATTTGTTGGAAATATCTGGGTAAAATATGTTTAGACTGTGTCTCACTCAGATTCAGATTCCGTACCGCACAATTTTTCCTTCTTTTGTGGTGAATGACTGGTGGTCTAACAAATACCAAATGGCTTAAACACTCTTATACAAGAGAGAAGAGCTCTGTTTTTCTATGTTTAAAAAGCAACATCTGTTCTCCGTAGCACCATCCGAACAAACTGATGCCAGCTTTTCCGATTGAATTATCATTCATTAAATGTTTGTAACCAAAACCACTGTGTTACTGGTGACAGATTTCTTAGCAGGGTGAGCCATTGTGCCATATTGTACAAAGAAAGAAGGGCACCTGTTACCTATTTTTAGTGTAATCAAACCCTTAAATGAACACAAACATTTGGATAATTTGTTTTATATTATTTTGTTTTGACACACACTTCATAAAATCTTTGTTTGAAAAAATAATTGTAGCACAATGTAGGTTACTTGACATTTTTTACAGTGTTTATGTGTCAGAGCTTTGTACATGTAGTATGAAAGAAAGCAGATTCATAACACTTCGTTTTGTATGGTTTTTTTCTCTCAATTGTGCTCATATCATGAAAACCTTTGCAGGTGGCATATGATTTGGAAGATTACTATCATTCAGTGCAGTGGTTTGAGGAGGCAGTTCGGCTCTTTCGGGGAACTGAGTGGAGTCCAGAAAACGAAGGCACATTTGAAAATGCTCTTGACCATTTAGCATTTTCCCATTTCAAGGTACAGTACCTATGGGAAAACAGCTTCATATATGTACAGTATTTGCATTTTGAGATCTTGCAAAGAACTTACAATTACTAACTTTTCAATGTGTGTTTGTTTTAGACAGGAAACATTTCCTATGCCCTCCATTTGTCCCAGGAACTACTGCTCCGTGGTAAACCTATAGTCAAAACAGTCTACTGCCAACCAATAACAATGATAAAACCAGTGAGAGGAAACTACTTTAATAATATAAATATTGATTTTTATTGGCTAAGGATCTTTAATTTGTAAAGAACTAATCATATCTCTGACATTCTAAAAGCATATAGCTACTGTCCTTCTGAAACCTTTTTATTGTCATAAATCATTATTATAAATCAACCTTTATGTTTGTCAGTGAGTTTGGCAAATATCTAAAAGTATTTGCTCGTTAACTTTGACAACACAGTATTTAATCATTTCTATTTTCCCGATAAACAGTCAATTTGGACATTCAAGGTGTTGGAAGGACAGCAACGACATTCAAGCTTGATATTTTGAATGGATTTGTGCTGTCACCGTGCATAATACATCCCAATGCTTCTCTCTTTTTTCATATCTTTAAGATCCCATAAACAGCAGGATTCTTCTTAATGTGGAGAAGTATGAGAAGCTCCTTGTTAAAAGTCCTCCTGTCATTGGACATGGCTTGTCTTTAAAAAGGCCTGACACAACATATCTGAGAACCAGGGATGTCTATGAGAAGCTCTGCCAAACAAAAGGATCTCAGGTACCTTTCACACTATACTAAAGTACAATACTGTTCACGTGGGAAAGTGACGTCAATGCATACCCTCGATAGATCCTCAAAAAAACTACACACTGGCCCTTTAAAGCTTGACATGTTATACAAAAAGCATTATAGTATATGCCATACAAATATGTGCTTATATATTTAGACATTGCTCATTGAAAGAAATATACATTTTGAAAAAGCATCAAGCCATCAACTATTAAACAGCTCTTATCTTTAGCGTAACAAAGTACATTGTTTGTTTAAATATATTTGTAAAACATAGTAACACAGTTAACAACAATACATGACTGTGATCATATTCCCACAAAAGGGCCTCAATGACAAATACATTAACTGAAGCATTTGTTAATTTTCTTTGTTAAATAAGTTTAGTTTTGATTTGCATGTGATGTGAGGAAAATGGCCAGTACTGTGTCAAAGTGTATAGCTTTGGTGTAATTGATGCTTTGTGGGATAACTTGGACCAAGAAATTACAAAAGCAGCCAACATTGAAAGAAAAGTTGACTGAATAAATATGAATTATATTTATTAATGAAGATATACTTTTTGTCACAGCCAACGCATTACAAGAACCCAAAGTTATTTTGTGACTATTTCACTAATGGTAACCCTGGACTTCTCCTGCAACCGATGAAGCGAGAAGTGATCAGTCAGCAGCCGTACGTTGTTCTCTACCATGATTTCATCACCCATGCTGAGGCTAAAAGCATCAGAGACTGCGCGGTGCCAGGGGTGAGTGCACTCTTCTCTATAGACCTCAATGTGGAAAGCGCTATGAGTATTTCGTTCACAAAAATTTCGGTGTTATTGAGCAAACTAAAAGAAAAGTAAAAAAATCCAGCTTGGCAAAGATGAAAGCATAGCTTTGCCAATCTTTGGCTGAAGTTTCCTAAAGTCTACTATTGAATAAGACCTATTCTTAAATCTCATCTCACTGTCACAGCTAATGGAAACTATGCCTGCCAGTTCCTGGCTGTTCGTAACGTGGATAAACTCTGCATGGAGACGCAACATATTATGTGCTAGTCTAGTTTCTTTTCCAGACCACACGATCCAGCTGCAGTCAGAGCTGAAGAGAACACATTATGTGAATAAGTCATGTGGTCGGAATGAACTACTCATAGCCAGACTTTAATTTTTGTGTGGGTAGCCTGGACATTATATCATACGTTTCCATGGTCGCTTTTTTGTGGTGTATTAAAAGTATTTGTCTTAGCCAGTGGTTCTTTCTTTTTCCTCTTTCTAGTGTGAATCCCATATAAAAGAAAAAGCCATTGATGGTTTTTAACAGATTTTTTAGTTTGTTACTCGTTACAAAGAAACAATCACTGATGAGATTTTAATAATACATAAATATAATTAATAATACGATTTAAAATTTTAATCTCATTTGTTCCTGATTAAATGGAGGGCATATTGAAACTTTTGCTTAAGTTTCCTGCATCTCAGAAAATTTGCTTGAGAAAAAGACCCAAAAGGAACATTTCACCCAAAATCAAAACGGAACTCCGCCAAAAAAATAAGAATTCTGTCATGAATTACGTTCATAAACCCAAGGACCTCCGTTTATCTTCAAAACGCAAATTAAGATAGTTGAAATAGTCCATGTCACTCCAGTGCTTCAGCTATACTTATATAAAGTGACGTGGATAGGTTTTGTGCACAAACATACTAAAAATATGTAATATACAAAGAAAAATATTGATTATATTCAACTATATTCCTGACGTCCGTGTTCGTTTCCAACGCGCGTTCACAGTGCATCCGGGGTCAACAGCTGAACCACTGGAGGGACATGGACTATTTCAACGATGTCTTTACTCACTTTCAGCGCTTTTTGGGGAGTCAGAAAGTTCTTAATTTGTTTTTTGAAGATAAACGGAGGTCCTGGGGTTAACCAACGACTTAAGGGTGAGTAATTCATAACAGAATTCTCGTTTATTGCCGGATTTCCCCTTAAAGTCATCATTTACTCTCCATCAAGTTGTTCTAAATCTGTATAAATTTCTTTGTTCTGATGAACACAGCGAGATATTTGGAAAAATGCTTTTATGAATGTATGAATGAATATCAGACCTTGGAATGTTGCAATTGCCCAATCAGAATCAAGTATTCCAGAGCGCTGTGTTATAAAAGACTTTCATCCATGTGTTCATGTCTCTCTCAGCTGAGAAGATCTGTGGTAGCGGCTGGAGTAAATCAGGCCACTGCAGAGTATCGCATCAGCAAGAGGTACAAATCATTTTGTTTTTAGGAACGCCATTCAATTTAATTAAAGTGAAAAGCTAAAGCACACTTTGTAACTGCCTGTACAGTTCCTATACATATTGTAATGATACCTAATGGTACAAAAATATAATATAAATTTGCGAATATATAATTTGATCTTTGATAGTAATGCGTCTTTCACATTAAGATTTTATTGTAATCTTTCAGCGCATGGCTAAAAGAATCAGTTCACGCCGTTGTGGGAAAGATGGATCAGCGGATCACTATGATCAGCGGGTTAAATGTACATTCTCCTTATGCCGAATTTCTCCAAGTGGTGAATTATGGCATTGGTGGACATTATGAACCTCACTTTGATCATGCCACAGTAAGTATAAAGTGTGCTTTGCAAATTGAACGGGAAATTATGATAAATAAATGCAACGCGAGATTGTCTTCGTAGTGTTTAATAATACTCCCACACATGTACTTTATCCTAATGGTTATTCATATTTTAAACATAAACCCAAATTGCAAAAACAAGAATAATATATCTAATGTGTCATTTTACAGTCAGAAAAAATATTTTTTATCATTTCCATTACCAACAGTCGGACTCCAGCCCATTGTACAGACTTAAAACAGGAAACCGAGTGGCCACGTTCATGATATATGTAAGTTAATACTTTCACTCTTTCGGGATTTCTTAATCTAAAGAAATTTTTGTCTCAATGTAGTGTGAGAATGTGATCTTAGTAATTGTTTAGCAGCAACAATGATTCACTGGTTCACATCCTCTTTTATCCTGTCTAGCTAAGCTCTGTAGAGGCAGGGGGGTGCACGGCTTTCATTTACGCCAATTTCAGCGTTCCTGTAGTGGAGGTAAAAGATACCACGTGTTATTTTCACAGACAATTTAGCTCAAGAAAGAACACATCCATGGATGTATCAACACAGCTTGTAAAAGTCTGTGCTAACAGATAACAGATGAGCTCAGGCATTTCACAGCTATCCTGTTACAAGGGAAATGCTTTGGATGGGGGGATTAAAGTCATTGTTCACCCAGAAATGAAAATTCTGTCATCATTTATTCACCCTCTTCTCATTACAAACCTGATCGACCTTCTTTTCTGTGCAGAACACACAAGAAGATATTTTGAAGAATGTTGATAACCTAACAGCACTGGCCCCCATTCACTTCTATTGTATGCACAAAACGAGTGCAAGTGAATGGGTGGTACCGGTTGACAACACTCTTTAAAATATCTTATTTTTCGTTCTGCATAAGAAAAAAAGTCAAACAGGTTTGAAGTGACAAGAGGGTATATAATGACAGAATTTTCATTTATGGGTGAAAGATCACTTTAAAGGCATACTTCACCCAAAAATGAAAATTCTGTCATCATTTACTCACCTTCAAGTTGTTCCAAATCTCTATAAATTTCATTGTTCTGGTGAACACAGAGAGATGTTTGGAAGAATGCTTATAACCTTACAGATTTTGCTCCCAATTGACTTCCATAAGAGGAAAAACTACAATGGAATTTAAAAATACCCGAGAACTGTTTGCTTTCCTACATTCATCACAATGTCGTCTTTTGTGTTCAACAGAAGAAAAAAAATTAAAGTAATTTTTCCTACTATGGGAGTCAATGGGGGGCATGATGCAAAACATGTTGATTTTGTTATACATAATGTTGTTATAAGTTTTTTTTTTCTGGGGCTCCAGCTGCTGGACTATTTTTTTGTACTTTATTGTTTTTTACATGAATTTTGGTAAACTATGTGTATAGTCACAAAAGTGTCATTCTCAAGATAAAAAAATTCTAGTTTGGAGTTTTGTGTAATTTGTGTTAACTTTTAAAGTCATTAGTTCTAACCCAGATTGTATTTGTAATACTGTTTTTTTCATTCGATAATTTTTTTTAAAGAATGCTGCTCTCTTCTGGTGGAATCTTCACAGAAATGGCAGAGGAGACGATGATACTCTTCATGCTGGTTGCCCTGTCATTGTTGGTGATAAATGGAGTATGATGCATCACATCACAAACCTGATTTAGATTTTAAAAACAACAACAAAATATTGTGAATATATTATATTATCGTTTTTGTGTTCCTCATATGGAGTGATGAATTAAAAATACATAACTCATATATTTATATACATAAATATTTTTTTATCTCAGCTCGGATCAGATAAACATTGCTCAATTGTTCACGTTACTTATTCCCGCGGAAAATATTTATCATGTCAAGTAGAGACAGGATGTCGTAGATCATAAATATGTGATGCAGATGGCCTGGAAATTCATGACTGTTGCTCAATCAGATGAGATATCCTTTGCGCTCGTGCCCTGTGCGGTATGCTGGCTTTAGATTTACAAACATCAGATGCTGATCTAGAAACATCTATATCTATATCTCATCTTGTCTTTCTCAGTTGCTAATAAGTGGGTCCATGAGTATGGGCAGGAGTTCCAGAGACCCTGCAGCCTCAATCCTGAAGAGTGAACATACAGTGGAGTCGGAAAGGTCTAGTAGGACTACAAGGACTTCAAGAATCAACGCTCGTGAAGGAGTAACAGAGGACATATGGGAAAGACTGAAAAACAAGGGGTTGAAAACAGATGACTCCAGCCTTAGAAAGAGGCACACGGATGTTTGGAGGCACAAAGGAAAGATGGACTGCCGTGATGCTTGTGTGTAAGAGGAAGTCATTTGGCATGAACTTAAACGGCGGATCTCCTGCTTTTCAATGTTCAATGTGGAAAAAAGTTTACATGCTTGATGATCTGTTTGATCTAATTTGGTTCTGATAATTATAATGAATCTAAACCTTTATTTTGCACATGATGGGTTGTTAATATATTTCATGGGCCCTGGGAGAATGTTTACAGTTCTCTTTCTCTAGCATATTATTATATTGTCAATGTTATGAATTTAAGCTAATAATGACATCTATAAATAATTTAACTGAATTTAATCCAAACTGAACCCAACTAAAAATGTAGCCCCTATTTGTCTTTTTTTAAGAACTTTTGATTTTTTTGGAAGGTTTTGTTTTTAGAAACAACGCCCCAGTTCTAAATTTATAAATATCAACTGCTTAGTATCATTGCATTGTAATTGTAAATAAAAGTTGATTGTAGGTTTTTGTCAAGCAACTACAAACCATAACAATGTATAAATTAGAATAACAGAGCAATAGTGTCCTCTGCTGGTAGACTTACATAATGATTTCACCAGCTATACAGTATATTATAGTGTATAAGGGTGATAATTCACCTAAAAAGTCAATATTCTGAGTCATTATTTATACACCCCTCTGTGGTTCAAAACCTGTTTGAGTCTTTCTTCTGTGGAACAAATAAGTTATTTAGAGAAATGTCTCAGTGGTGTTGTGTCCACACAATGGAAGTCAATGGGGTCAGATAGGAAGTGTCGCGCATTTTATTGAATCTTTTGCATAGGCCAAAAAATTATACCTATAGCAAAATCAACTGGATTGGACACAGTTTAAAAAAAAAAAAAACATCCCACTGTCCAGAATACAGTAAAAATAAAACTTCATTGAAGTCTGATATATTATTGTTTTGAGGCATGACGCTTGGGTTGGTTTGGTCCAATATATTTAAGAGGAGTGTATTTAGGTTTCTCTATCACTTCCAACCCGAGGTACTGCTGCAGGACGTCAGGAACCCGAACTGTCCCTTCCTAAAGAAGAAACATACATTGCATTGTGAAAAAAATCAGGAATTACAAAACAAAGGTCTGTTCAATAAAGTAAAGAAGGCTGAATAAATAAAAAAATTGTGTGAACTTAGCCTAAAAGGTCAAACATTGAAAGTGTTGATAATACTATTTATGTACTGAAAGCAGTAAGTGATTTAATTTGAATTCTACCTTGGTCTGATGCGTCTCCAAAATAGCAATGATGGTACGTGGAATAGCACAAGCTGTTGCATTTACCTTAAATAGGAAAGATAACATGTAATAGATGACAACAGACATTTTGATGCTGTAAAAATTGGCTTATAAATCTGTTATAACAACCAGCCACTCACCGTATGTGCATACTTAAGGCTTCCATCAATTGTTTCGTAGAGAATGTTAAGACGTCGACTCTGGTAGTCCGTGCAGTTTGAGGCACTGGAAATCTATTAAAAGATTGATTGAGTCTATATTCAACACAAGGACACAAATGCCCTTTTATGTGAAGTTATCAAGCCAAATCAAATTAAAATATCAAATTCATATGTAAAAAAAAAAGACAAATACTTAAAATGCAATCTTTAGGATCTTAAAATGTCTTCAAATATAATCCCAACCTCTCCGAAGCTGCCGCGGCCTGGCATCCATGCTTCAATATCATACTTTCTGAAAGCAGGGGGTCCCAGTTCTTGAGTGGGCATATCCAACACCCTATAATGAATGTTGTGCCACATTCACATTTGTCAAGATTACCACAAAAAGGAACAAATAAAATGCCACGAATCATTCTGTCTTACCTGTAATGAAGCTGAAGGGATGAAAAAATCTCCTTTTGTAGTGCGACAAATTCATTCAACAATTGATCACTCTCCTCTCCCGTCTCATTTGCGGTCACACCAAACATTTCAACCTGCAAGAATGCAAACAATGTAAGGATCCTTATTATCATATGTAAGCATCAGTATTTGCCACGTAGATGTTCTTATCACCTTATTAAAATGATGAACTCTGTAAAGGCCCCAGGGCTCTCTGCCAGTGTCTGTCTCTGCTCGATAACATGTGCTACTACAAACTGTACTGAGACGATGAAACAATACAAAAATCTCAACATTTTATGCAATAAATCAGTGCTCTGTCAATCAATCATGGATTTTTTGAATACCTAACAGGCATGTCCTTTAAATTAACAGCATGATCCATGAAGTAGCCTGCGTGAGAAAATCATGGAAAATTCTTAATTGTGTTACTCATCATTTTATTGCAAGGTGTTTGTGAAATTGTGGGACAATTTGACTATTGTATGATTTAGCATTATATTGTCATTTATTTTGTAAATCTAAAATGAAATACAATTAGATCAACTATAATTCGACAGTATTACTTATCACAGTACTCTTATCGTTTATTTATTATTTTCAAAGGATTTATTACAGGATTAAATCATATATTTAATTATTATTTGGTTTCTCACCTGCCACCCCAACTTCCCCTGTACCAGCGAGATTAAGATCAGGAAAGCGTGTGGGATCCAGAGAGTACACCTGTGATCTATGAGCATGTGGCTGCATCCCACAACCCTCCTGAATAACACATCCAAAACAGCACAAAATATTTTCTATAACTCTAATGACCAGCTATCACTTAATAAACTTGTTAATAAACTGCCAGATGTATAAATGAAAATGTTGGTGATGTACACTCAAAAACAAACATTAAAGCGATACTCACAAAAACCACTCCCTTTAACATATCAGGAACAACCATGGGAATAAAGCCCTGCAAAATAATAAGTATTCAAAGCATAAGTGCACTTCCCTTTTTTAGGATAAGCAGAAACAGTGCTTGTTCATCTGAAGGATTTTACACAGAAGCATGAATAGAAACACATGAACTAACCCGTTTCTGAAGAAGATCCAGAGAAAAATTTTGCAAGGCAAGCTGCAGTCTGGCTCCTGCCCCTCTCAAGTAGTATGATCTGTGCCCTGACACATGTGCTAGCCGCCTGAGAAAGAAGAGGTTGAAGTGAAAAGCAAATAAAAATAAATAAAACGACAAATGAAAACATCTAACCTTTGTCTAATGATGTCAAGACTCTCTCCAATTTCCAAATGGCCTTTAGGCTTGAAATCAAATTCTGAGGAGGATACACACAAAACACCATATAACAATAAATCTAATTTATGTAAAAAGTATCCAAATATAAAGTTAAAGAGCTGAAAGCTAACTACTTTTGAAACCTTTTTAATATGAATTTACCTTGCTTACGGCCGACCATTTCAACTACTTTTGCCTGGCTCTCATCTCCTATGGGCTACAAGAATAAAGAAAAACATTATATTCCTGTTTGATAAAATCACATCTTTGCTTTTGAGCTTTTAATTTAGTTTTTTATACAAATTCAGAGAGCAAGCTGTGATTTCACACACTTGAGACTTTCAATTGAATAATGGGAGCATAACGTTTATAAACTGTTTATTGATCTTATATTTAATCTCAATATCACTTTCAGCACATATCTGTAAATGTTTGCTTGGATTTGAAGTATTGAATAATGAATAACCATTTCTTAACACCAGGCTGAACACAACTTCTTTCATTATTATTTTACATGACAATTCATTTTCCATTATCATTGAGAATATTTCACAGTTTATCAGTCATTCAAAATAATGAATTGTGATTTATTGCATCCAGGATAAAAAAGAATTTTCCATACAGAAATATGGGTCTATGTAATGTGCATATTCATTTTGTATTTATAAACACAAAAGCATGCATACACATACATGTAACTATATTTAGAAAATATTAAGATGTGTTTATTTATCAACAATTGAAATGATATATAAACGTTTATAAATGTTTATATTTTTCTTAAATATATGAGTGTATACGTTTATAAATACAAAATAAATATGCAAAGTCCACAGACATATAGTATTATGTAAACACAAACTTTTATTCTGGATGCGATTTATCGGGATTAACCATTCGACAGCTCTAGTTTATATCTATATCATAAAAAAGGAAAGAGGTCTTTTACCACACTAGGATGTGTTCTGTTGGGCAGCCTCAGAGCACGACAGTAATGTTCCTTCTCCAGCTCACTCTCTTCCAAATACATCTTACTGAGTTTCTCTCGGAGCGCTCTGCCCTCCTCTCTAAAAGAATTGTACTCCACAAGCTGTTGAATACACAAAGAAGGAATGATACAAAATCTTGAAAGCACATTATTCTAATACACAGCGCAAAGTATTAACGGAAGTCAAATATAGTATATATTGACAACATTTATTAATTTTCATATATTGTACATATTTTTATAATTCTTCCAGCACCGAACAGGTAAATATATTACGCAAGAAACGAAAAACTTACACTGGACAAAGTTGATTTTTCATGTGCATCCTGTAAAAAAAAACAGCATGGAAAATATAATAAACCAGAGTTTAATCTAAAAGAAAAACGTTTTGATTTTGTAATGACACGTCACACTTCTGGACAATGTTTTATCAACTACACAAATGACAACAGTATCATATAGCTTTAACCATCAATATTGCAATGTAGGTAAGGCACAATGCACTTACCACAAGAGCTCTGACTTTGGCACTGATCACAATTTTTCTTTCCTCCAATTCCGATATTTCTTTCTGCAAATTCTGTAATTTCGTCCACACTGAGATCTGTGGGGATGGCAGCACACATATTAACAAACATTCAAATGCTTTCCACTACAAATAACATTATGGCCATCAGCTGTTTCCTATTTAAACCATAACAAAATTCCTTCAGGTAGTGTGTTTATTTAACTAGATGATGTTGGAATGGATAACAGAACCCAACAAAGAGAACCACACACAGACATGTACAGTTTCCATTAAAACCAGTAGAATTTATAATAGAACTCACAAATCCATTCGAATTTCTGCTTTTTATTTGACATTTAGCAGAATACTGATAAAAGAAATCTCATAAAATGAAAACTCTTACTATAAGCCCGACATCAGCTGCCCGCAGATCTCCTTTACGATTCTCCACCTCCGCTAGGACTGCATCAGTTTCTTCGCATACGCGCCTCATGTCCAGCTCAGGTTTGTGACTGTATCCTTCTCGTATATGCTCATAAAGACTGCTCCTGACCGGTCGAGAGGAGCATGGCCTACAGGACCATGTAAATAAACTGCTAACATTGTGTCTTCTAGATCTGAGAAGAACAATTGAGCAAAAACGCGTAGATGCCCTTACAGAGGACGCCATGCTGAAGCGTTTGACAGCTTAGGTACGGAAGCCGATTGGATTCTACTCGTTCAAACGCGACTGGATTGGCAAGGGGAAGAGATTTATTTTTCTTTTAATTTTGTTTTATTGATTTATTTTATTTGAATTATTCTATAAATATTGTAAATACTCGTTTAGCTAAGAAGCCTACATTTTGTATTTAAAAAACGACCCATCTTTTTTTTTAAATAACACATTAACCAACATAACATGACAGCCAAACTTTAAAAAGCTTCAATTAAGATAATAATAATATTAAACACATATAAATAAACAAAATATTTGAAAGCATTTATAGTAAAGGTACATTTTGAAACTCAGTCACTTTTAAAAATAGTTTCGTCAAAGAAAGCTTTATACAAAGAAGGCTTTTTAGACACCCTTCATTTTTTACCAAAACAGAGACACACATAACTTCAAAAAATAAAAATGTGTCTGTCTTTATTCTCGTGACGGATGTAAATAAATCGTCATATCCGGTAAGTCGCGAGCCATGAGCAAAGCGGATGTTTCGTTTGTTGTTCCGGCGAGCCGGAAAATCCTTCGCCAACGTCTAAGCAATGAGAGCTGTGAGCAGTTGTTCATTTTATTCATGTTATTTATGATATTTCCTTCTTTGGTACAACATTTAAGGCCAGTCCGGAGTACCAACTGTGATAACGTGTACGAAGCTGTGGTCGTCACAGTGGACATATCACGCGTGCGTTTGTATTTTTGTGCTGAGAGGTGAAGGATGGACATTAAACCGTGATGAGCCGACTAATGTGCGCTGAATCCAAACAGGAAAGTCAAGCCGTTACGAGTGGCCGGAAGGGTTTCAGACAGTGCTGGCATCCTGACAGCCTTGATGCCCAAACTCGAAGTCAATACACCCCGAAAAACTGTGATTATTCACCCTACTGCTGGGGTCAGCTCAGATAGAAACCTTCCTCTGTTATGGTAATGTTTAATCAGGTTCAGTGATCGAGATTGTATTTTGTGGTCTCTCTTATATTTACATTCAATAAAATATGCAAATACAATACGTAGTAGGTTAGACTTCACTTTTGGCCTTTACTGTGTACTTAATGGCAGGTATGTGAACTATCTAACGTCATTGACAGATGAATGCAGGCATAGGTGGTACAGTTACCTGGCGACCGCAGCCATGGCAGGATGCTGACAGAGGGGGTGGAGAACCTCTCTCAGATAGTGACTCGGAAGAGGAGGATTTTCCAGATGATCACACTATTCCATTGGGGGACTATATAACTCAGGGTGAGTGTCAGTGCTTCACAATAATTCACATGTGCTGTATTTTTTATTGAGCACCTGTACCAGTCTGTCTAGCTTGAATCTTCCCCATACAATGTAACAATTAACAAATATGTCATAATAAATTACAAAATGCTAAATAGAGGAATATTTACTGCCCTTTTTGCACATTGGAACCCAACAACAGTTTAAAACTACACCGTCATTCACTCAGTTTGTGACAATATATATGTTTTTAACCAACAAGATGTGATTATACTACGTCTCTCTTCACTATTCTCTTTGTTATATAATTCAGGCTTAAAGCAGCTGCTTGATGCTCAACAGCTGTGTGATGTCACTCTTTTGGTGGAGGGAAAGAAGTTAATGTGCCACAGGTGAGCCATGAGATTCTCATGTTCTGCATTTCTTCAGATTATCGTTGCTTGTCTTTTAACGGACAACTTTTTGTCATCTCTTTTAGAGTCCTTCTAGCAGCGGTCAGTCCATATTTCCGCGCCATGTTCACCAGCCCTCTTGTAGAGTCCCGTCTTACCGAGATCCGCCTGGAAGAAGTGACACCCTTCATTATGGAGACAGTCATCCAATTTGTTTATACAGGACATGCAGCTCTTAGTCTGGACACAGCTGAGGATTTGTTCGTGGCAGCCAATCGTCTTCAAGTGATGCCCTTGCAGGACCTTTGCTCTAGGTAGGATTTCATTTCGTGCTTAACATTCCGTAATGCCTTTTAATGAATACTAATAATCACAACTTTGTTTTCCAATATACCAGATTCCTTTTCGAACACCTTTCTGTGGAGAATTGCCTAGGTATGTACTCGCTGGCTCGTTCCCATCATGACCAGCTCCTCCTCCGGGCGTCTTTGAGACTAGTGGGTCAGCACTTCCCTCGAGTGGCACGGCAGCGGGACTTCCTTCTTTTGGATCCAGGAACTCTCGGCAGTTTGTTAGAGTCGGATCGGTTGGGTGTGGAGGCTGAGATGGAAGTGTACAACGCGGCGAGACGCTGGGCGGAGTACCAACCTGCTGATCGGTATGCTCACATGCCCAGTCTGCTAAGGCATTTACGCCCTGGTCTTCTGGGCCCCGACGAAAGCAACCGTCTGAATAAAGAACTTGGACCGCTGGCCAGCACGGAGAGCATGGGAGGGCCGCTAAAACCACGAGAAGGCATGTTCGAGAAGAAAATAGTCTGTGTGGATCTAAGGCCGAGAGAGCATGAGTCTTTACAAGACCGGGATTTCACGGTGGATTGCTTTGACCCGCCTACCGGGAAGTGGAAGAAGCTTGCAGCCATTGGCTCGTTGCTCTGCCCCGGCTGCACTGCTGTTGGAGGTCGACTCTATGTGGCGGGTGGCATTCTGAGGAGCGGCCAAGTGTCAGCTGCACTTCATGAGTACGATGTAGTGCTGAACCGCTGGATTACGCGGCCAGTGTTGGCTGAACCACGGGCTATGTTGGGGCTTCTCGGATGCAAAGGTTTCTTGTACGCTTTGGGTGGTTGTAACCGATCAGCGTTTCTAGACACCTGTGAAAGATTTGACCTTAACGCACTGACCTGGGAATCAGGACCACGTTTGCCGTTGCCGTTACGTTCTTTCGCTTGCGCCTCCCTCCGCTGTCGCCTTTACCTGCTAGGAGGTACCACACTTGAGCACAGTAGGGCTGTGGTGCATTCTGGCGTGCTTATATATGACACTGTTACAAAGAACTGGAGCCGCGTTGCTTTAGACTCTGGCGCCACCTGTCTGGCTGGAGGAGTAGCTGTACGTGGAGGTGTCTGCGCTGTTGGTGGTTACCTGCGTGATGCCGCTATGTTCATGGACGGCAACTACACCCAGGCCGAGCCACTGGACGCAACAGGAAGAGTGCTGTTCTTCCGAGAAGGGAGGGGATCGGTACCAGAGCAGGAGGTGGTGGTTGCAGTAGACAGAGAGGCTGGCGATCGCGCTCCTAGTCCCGTGGTTTTTCCAGGACTCCCAAGACGCATCGCCGCTGGAGGTGTGGCCAGGTGGAAGCGTAGGATTTACGTGTTGGGTGGTGAGAACGGATCGAGGTTTTATGATAGCATATACTGCTGGAAACCTGGCTGGCGTAGCTGGGTGCAGAGACGGGAGAAGTTACCGGTAGATACGGGTGGAGTTAGTCAGTTCGGATGCACTACTTTGAAGTTCCCCAAAAAACAGATCCTAGCGCGGCTTAGGGCTGCACAGCAGAGACGGGGGAGAGAGAAAAGGCCGACCCGCTCGTGCAGGATCTTGAGGATTGATAGAGTGAGTCAGGATATTTGAGGAGACAATATGAATTAATGACATCTTTATGCATTTCTTTTTACCGCATTTCTTTGGGTTGAGCTCATGATGTTTTTGAGTCAATAAATATACCCAGTAAAAGAATTTGATCAAATGTGACCCTGTCTGTGAAAACCCAGCTCAAGACATTTTTTATTCACTGTATTCTACATAAAAATAATCCAAAGATCATTCTTTGAAAATATAACCTTGATATTTTTAATATTGACATTTATTTACATTTAAATACATTAAATACTGACTGAGTAACACCATGTTAAAAAATGAAATCATGAGAAAATTAATTATTAAAATTGGCTGGTCATTATCTCATAGTTCGATTGTGAGACCGTAACCTAGATTTCACAGACGGGGTCACAAATTTGAAAAGTGAAGAATGTTTATTTATTTATTTTGCTCAGTGTTATGCCTGCCCTGCAAGGCAACATTCTGTATTTCCGAAGATTACCGTAGGCCTAGTAGACTCATACTAAAGAAACACAAGATCTTTTTAGGAACAGTGGGAATGTATTTTTTATTGTAAAAAGAATTCCTTTAGTAACGATGGTATTTTGCCAGAAACCATGGTTGCCATAGTACATTTGCTTAAGGGTAAAATTCTGAATCACTGTTTATGTTCCTTATCAGCTCTTATCTGGGTTGACTTGAAGATTAAAATTGTCGAAAATTTTGCTGTATCTGAAATGTTTTGACTCTTGTTAACAAGATAAGATGCAGGTAGCTTAATCCACCTGGTCTTTCACGTACACAATGCTTTTTAGGTATATTTTAAAACAATGAACATGGATACTTGGAAATAAATTCCATCATTCATGGCTTAACTAAGAATGAACAAATATGTACAAGCAACTAAAACAAGCAGTAGTAACTTTTAAAATGACTGCATCTTGTTGCACATCTGTGATTGTTGTTATTGGGATGTATAAGGGCCCAGTAAAGTTGCTGACCACCTGTAGGACAAAAATCCAGTTTTCCCAATGACATGGAACAGTGAGTGTTTGTCATCTTATTGGGTTTAGCCGGTCATCTCATTTGAATTCAAATAAGGAGCCAAATGACTGCTTTTTATGTTTTCATTGTTTCACTTTCATTGTTTTTCTGTCAAATGATACAATTATTTTCTCGGAGACACCAGGCCTCATATTTTCATCTGATGTCGAACAAGTCTTTTTTAACACCCTGAAACTGTCACATATTGAAAGCTGTTTGGAAGAAAAATGATCTGTGATCCGGTTTGAAGTTACAATAAATTGAAACAAGTCTGATGGTTTGCTTTTTGCAACTGCATTTTTGTCCTGTCCTGTGACAATAGGTGAGATATTGTTGGATCAAGTTGTAGTGATGCTTTTAGATGCCAAAGTACAAGTTTATTAACCAGATCTCGGGGACACAATTGCATGCATGACCTGGTCATATATAAAATAATTACCACCTTAGTTCACACTTTGTATTTTCAATTTCTTTTTGTAATTTTAGATCATTGTATTGTAACAAATCAGTAGTTCATATTTGTGTAATAGGAATATATGCTTATTAAATTCCATACACACTTGTAATTCTATTAGTGAATAGTGATTCAAGTCATATTGATTCCCTTTAGTTGTATCATCTATGAGGTGACAGTAACCGAATTATCAAACTGAGAAGATAATAACTGAATAATTCTATTTTCTCAGCTAAGTTGACTTTTGATGAACATTTAATGCTCAACCCGTTAAAGTATTACTTGAAAGTCCAGTTAATTATTATGGTTAGTAGTCCTTCATCAGCCTTTTTGTCATGTGGGCAAAGATCATGGATTTTACACTCAAATCCTGTATGTAGTAAATCAACCCTATCATTTCCTCTGAGTCCTGCCATCTCATTAATGAACTTGACATCGTGCGGATCTCCACTGAAAAATGAAAAACGGTACAGAGAACCATGTCACCATCAACAATCCTGCTGACATCAGCGTGATCATTGGCTATTTTGTGTTGGTTATTGCTGTAGGAATATGGGTTAGTGAAAAACCTCAAATTTAACTTTCTAATGCTATATTGTGCCAGCCCGGCCTAATGATTGATTTGTTGAAATTTTGTAGAATGATATTTTAATGCTTGTTTAATAGCAACACAGGTTTATTGTCTATATCTCAGTCTACGTTAAGGACTAATCGTGGTACAGTGGGTGGGTACTTTCTTGCTGGTCGCACAATGACGTGGTGGCCTGTGAGTATTCACTTGCATTTTGGTTTATTGAATGTTCTTATAGTTGAAATCACTCACTAGTTTTCATTTTTGTTCATATTTTTATATATTGAGTACGCAAATGTATTTTTAAAGAATATTTTAATGCATTTTGAGATGCTTATTTGCAGCACATGTATTTATTTTCCTCGCACTGCATACGCAGGTGGGAACATCTCTTTTCGCCAGCAACATTGGCAGTGGCCATTTTGTTGGCCTTGCTGGTACAGCGGCAGCTAGTGGAATAGCCGTCGGGAGTTTTGAATGGAATGTAAGCAGGACATTCTTAATACATACAAATAATGTATTTTCTCATTGGTTGCATTTCAGTGAGTTCGTAAATTCAGCTTGTTCTGTTTTGCAGGCATTATTTATTGTTTTGCTGCTGGGCTGGGTGTTCGTCCCTGTTTATTTAACTGCAGGGGTATGTTCGTCTTTCATTTCTATTTCAGATTTCTAAAGTTTATTTGAATAATGTTTGTGAGTGACTATTTCCCCCACTTTTCATTTCCCAAAAGGTGATTACAATGCCCCAGTACCTCAAGAAAAGATTTGGAGGGTCTAGAATTAGTCTGTACCTCTCTGTCATTTCACTTTTTCTTTACATTTTCACAAAGATTTCTGTAAGTATTAGTGTATCCGGATGATGTAAATCACTATGATTAATCATATTAGAGTAAAGGATATAAATATTCTGTTAATGTTCTCCTTTTTCTGAATATAGGTGGATATGTTCTCAGGAGCGGTGTTTATACAACAGGCTCTTGGATGGAATATCTATGTTGCAGTAATTGCATTACTCTGTATAACAGCACTATATACTGTAACAGGTAAAAAAAACTCCATGTCTTGTAAAGAAGTCACTTTTATTAACAAAAGTTTATATTCAAAGTGGTTAAAGACAACAAAGGACTGACTTTCGACTGCTGGTCATGTTATGTTGATGGACCATCATCGTGCCGTATTATGTGTTGACTCTGCATCTTAGGTTACATGGGGTCCACAAAATGTTAATCTTTGACTTACAATGTTTCCGTAGGAGGGCTGGCAGCGCTCATGTATACAGATACAGTCCAGACCTTTGTTATCATTGCTGGAGCTTTCGTCCTCATGGGATTCTGTAAGTGTCGTTTACAGTACATCACTATAGCTTGCGCAACATGGTAGAATAGAAACATATCAGAAAATCACAACACAAATTGAACAATTTGTTGTCTGTATGTAAAAATGATAATAAATAAATGACATAATAATTATTAAAAATTAATATCGTTATAAAATAATTTGTTCCTAAAATTGATGTATTAGGGAGAGCACACAAAGCGGTAGTCATATATGATAATCACATGGAGTATGCCAGAACGAATAATAATAAATCAGATATTGGGAAAAATGTGATTTTCAGCTTTGATGCATTAAAGCATACTTCACCCAAAAATGAAAAATTCTGTCATTATTTACTCACATTCAAGTTGTTTCAAATCTGTTAAAACTTTGTTCTGATGAACACAGGGGGAGATACTTGGGAGAATGCTTATAACCTGACAGATTTTGTCCCCCATTGACTACCATAGTAGGAAAAAATACAATGGTAGTCAAAAGTGCCCCAGGACTGTCTTGTTTTGTGTTCAACAGAACCACAAATAATAATAAAATAGTATTTTTCATACTATGGGAGAAAATCTTTCTGGTTATGAGCATTCTTCAAAATATGTTTTTCTGTGTACATCAGAACAGAGAAATGTATACAGATTTGGAACAACTTGAAGGTGAGTAAATAACAGAATTGTCATTTTTGGGTAAAGTACCTCTTTAATTAAATTTTCTTTGAAACAGAAAGTTGGGTAGGACAGGTTAAGTGGCCCCTATGTTCTAAATATGAATTTTGTAATTTTTTTGGAGGCACACTAGTTTATAGATATGGCTAACATATTAATTATTAAAGCCAAAACATTGGTGAGGTTGTAAAACTGAGTACTTTTTGTTTTTCTCCACTTGTTCACAGCCTTCCATGAAGTTGGAGGTTACAGTGCTTTACTTGAGAAGTACAGCTCAGCTTTACCATCTCAGACACTGTCTCTCAAACCTCTGGAATATAACATCTCCAAACATTGCTACACTCCACGTGAGGATGCCTTTAATCTGCTCAGAGATCCCACGACTGGAGATCTGCCGTGGCCCGGTGTCATACTTGGCATTGCAATTATTGGTAGCTGGTACTGGTGTTCCGATCAGGTGTGCTGAAGCCTTTAAAGAATAATAAGTATATGTATACTCTCACAATTTTTGCTTAACTTCTTTTTTGTTCTGTAGGTGATTGTGCAGCGATGTTTGGCCGCCCGTAGTCTGACTCATGTTAAGGCTGGATGTATATTGTGTGGGTATCTGAAACTGCTCCCCATGTTTCTCATGGTGATTCCAGGCATGATCAGCAGAGTGCTTTACCCTGGTATTTGTTTTTTATTATATTACTCCGTTTAAAACAGATGTCAGTGTAATTTTCGATCTCAGAAAACAAAAAAAGAAATATATCATTCATCAGATGAGGTGGGCTGTGTGGTACCAGAGGTCTGCAAGGAAGTGTGCGGCACAGAGGTTGGTTGCTCCAACATTGCCTACCCCAAACTTGTGGTTTCAGTTATGCCAACAGGTAAATAACAACATTTTTAATAAAACAACGTCTAATTTTCACTTAAAGTGTAACCTGATTGTTCGATTCACACCAGGTCTCCGAGGTTTAATGTTGGCAGTCATGTTAGCAGCACTCATGAGTTCTCTAGCATCTATCTTCAACAGCAGCAGCACCTTGTTTACCATGGACATTTGGACTCGGATCCGACCTCAAGCTAGAGACTCAGAACTCATGGTTGTCGGAAGGTCTGGATGCATCTTTTATTTAAAAAATGTCTTTAACTATGAACACATCTAAAATCTGCCGGTGATGTTGGGACTGTTTATCAGAGTGTGTGCAGTTTCTGGATAAAGATGGGAATTGAACTACTCTGATTTCAATTCTGGTTATTTAACAATGTCAATACTGATTCTTTTAGTTTGAACTTTAAACACAGAAAATAATAAAACAAATTCTCAAACAAAACCAACAGAATGTACATTGCATAATGGTTAACCTGGGTTCTAATGTGTATCCCAGATATTTGTTTTACATGTAGATTAAAGGGACAGTTCACCCCAAAATACCTACCCTCATTTCAAACCTGTATGACTTACATTCTTCTACAAAACACAAAAGAAGTTATTTTGAAGAATGTTGGGAACCAAACAATACTGAACCTCCCATTGATTTCCACTTTATTAAGACAAACCACTGCAACCTTTCTCTTAATATCTTCTTTTGAGTTGCACTGAAGAGTCTTTGTGAATTAATAAATGATGACACAAATGTAATTGTCACGTCTGTTACAGGGTTTGGATACTCTGCATTGTTGGCATAAGCATTTGCTGGATCCCAGTGGTCCAAGCAGCCCAAAGTGGTCAACTGTTTGACTATATTCAATCTGTGACTAGCTACTTAGCACCACCTATTGCAGCAGTCTTCTTCCTTGCCATTTTTGTAAAGAGGATCAATGAGTCAGTAAGTACATATTCATTCTTCATTTAACCAAACGTCATACACCTATCTTTACCAAAATCATCAAACCGTCCTCACTTTGTTTCTCAGGGGGCTTTCTGGGGCCTGATGGGAGGACTGGCTATTGGTCTCTGCCGCATGATACCCGAGTTTGCCTATGGTTCAGGAAGCTGTCTATTCCCCTCTAGCTGCCCGAAAATTATATGTGGAGTCCATTACCTATATTTTGCCATTATCCTATTCTTCTGTACTGCTATCCTGGTGCTAATCCTAAGCTACTGCACTCCACCTATAGAAGACATACACGTGAGTTTTCTAAGCATCTGCTGAAACTGCATTTAGTGACTCTCTCTTTTCACTAATTAAATTGACTGTATTGTCTCTGTGAAGCTTCATCGCCTTGTGTTCAGCTTACGGCACTCTAAAGAAGAAAGGATCGATCTGGACTGGGAAGAGGAAGAGCGGGGTAGGAATGCCAGAAGAGAGGCAGAGGAAAATAAAAGGGCAGTAACGGATGAGGAACAAAGTAAGATGTCATCCTATTTTAAGGAATTTGGCATGATTATCTCTGTCACAGTAACCACAGACATATATTTGAATACTGTGTTCTTTGCCATAGATGAAGGTGGTGAAAGATCTATAATCAGGAAGATAATCGGTTGGTTTTGTGGCACAAACGACACTCAGGCCCCAGAGCCCACAGAAGAGGAATTTGCCAAAGCTTCAAAACAACTGCCTGACATAAGCGAAAACCCTCTGTGGAGGAATATGGTCAATGCTAATGCTTTAATAATGATGTCTGTTGCTGTATTTTGCTGGGGGTTCTATGCATGAAGAGAAACTATAGTCTATACAGTATAAAAGCTTTGAAAACACATTGCAATATTTATATAAATGTGTTAATACAATCCAATGATTATTTATCGCCCTAAAATCCACATGTGAGCATAGAATTTCAAGTCAATTTATGAACCTGCAATAATTGTTTGAGAAATTGTAACCTAAGATTTTTTTCTCACAGATGTTTTTAAGCTAGGTTATGTATTCTTCCCATTATGGTATTGCTATTAAAATAAAACTATTACATAAACCTACAAAATTATTAATTCTTAAAATAATAAAAATGCATTTAAAATGTTGTCGACACTGTCAAATGTAAATAAGTATATCTCTGGATGTACATTGCCCACCATGACCAAAAAACAACACAATAAGAAAATTCACGTTAACGCTCCAATCTAACTTTTTGGTTTAAGCGATAGTTTACCCCACAATGAAAATTCTTTCATCATTTACTCGACTTCTTGTCATTTTGAACCTGTGTAACTTTCTTTTTGTTTCTGCAGAATGTTAGTAACCAAACAACATTGGCACCCATTCACGTCTTTTGAATGGACACAAAACCAATGGAAGTCAATGGTTACCGCCATTGTTTTGTTGCCAAAATTCTTCAAAGTATCTTATTTTGTGTTCTGCAGATGAAAGTCATAAGATATGATATATGATAAGATAAAAGGGTGAATAAATGATGACAGAATGTTCATATTTGGGTGAACTATCCCTTTTGTAAACAAAAATCGGTTATTGAGCAAATACATGAAAATGTAGTGCTGAAAACTGTCTCAATTATGTACAATTTGAGCTGTCAGGTCAGATTTTATAAGGTAAGAACAAAGTAACCTGCAATTTTTTTTCAAACATAGACGTAATGTAGAGACCAAAGTTAAAGATTGCAGCTTTAATAGACCCCTTCATGGCTGACATCACGCTTACGTCAAGGCATAAGCTGACAAAGGTTAACCTGAAAACGGCCAATACAAACCTGTACAGATTCGGCTACATAAGGAGTTTAAAATATCCTCTTGATGTATGGTTTAGTGCCAAATCGAAAGAATATGGTCTCCAATTTGATATCTTAACACATACCTGCTGCAATTCCCAAACAAAAACACGGACGACATCCGTTATGCATTTCACTTCATAATATTTAAAGATCCCATTCCCCGCGATCCCATTTTTCAACCTTTAGTTAGTGTGAAATGTTGCTGTTAGAGCATAAACAATTCCTGCAAAATGATAAAGCTCAAAGTTCAGTGATATTGTCTTTAATAGAATTGGCTTTTCAAGGACTACAGAGAACGGCTGGAATCGGCATACAGCCCTCTACTTCCCAGGTACATGATGTCACTATTCCGAGTGTTTTTAATAACCTCCGCCTAAAGGAATACGTCCAAAAATGGTCAAGGTCCTTCTTAGATAAGAGGAAGAGCATCTGGAGTAGTGTTTGGTTATCAGAGATTGTAAACATTTGACTGAGCTACGCACTTAACTACTTTCACTTTCATCACAGTCCTACGGCTGGTAATAAGAATTCAGCTACACACATTCTAAAATAACCAATGGTCAAATAACAGCTTCCATAACTTTAACATCGGCTGTAAAAGCTGTTCTATGTAATACAGTGATATTGTGAGTGTGAGTGCATACCTCATAAACACTTCTATGAAATGTCCTTTGAAGTCCTGCTTGCAAGTGTCTCCTGGTCAATCTGCTCGTTTTATAATCCAACTTGGGTCCAATATAAAAAGGCAAAACTAAAGCATCTGTTATTTGTGTTAATTAATATAACAGGTCTGACGCCATTCTGTTCGGTGTCATTTCCCTCGCCATAGTAGGGGAAAAAAGTGCGATATCTATCAAAAGATTGACTTTGCACAAAAGACAAGACAAAGTTTATGAATAAACATGGACTGAGAGGGGCACCGACCAATCACAACAGCCTGAGAAGCAGAAGCTTGCTGATATGGTATGCGCGGTACATCTTCACAAACACTTAGCTGTGAACCAATCACGACAGACCTGGTCAGCTTTACCAAGCGGAGCGTTACGGAAGGAGGGATTTTATATAGACCGGAAAATTCTGTCATTTTGTTAGAAGAGGGACAGCGGTGAACAATAGGCTTGAAATATGTGAAATATAAAGCGCTTTTTTTAAATTAGAGACATGAATATCCATTGTTAAACACACAAAAAACATAATCAAACCATCAAAAACAGCAAAAGACTGGCTACTTTAAGCTAAAAAAACACTCTTTTGTTGGTGTCAATTATGATTTGGGTATGTGCCTAAAAGTATCTCTTGTATGCCCAAATCAGAAACTATGGAACAAGGTAATTTTTCATGTACCGTTTACTTTCAAAAGCATAGGGTATGCTAGCTAACTCTGTTAGTTATACAACTAGCAGTTAACTATCGGCGAGAAACTAAACATAAAGGAAACGGTTTTTCATCTTTTCTTTAGTTGTCACAAGTGCATTAGTATAAAGGGAGAGGGAACAGTGAGAAGGCTCATGTTATGTGTCAGTTTTGTGTTCAAGTAAATGAATTTGCTAACCTTTGCCATTGTTAGTACACGAGGGCATCTATAGATGTATACGTGCCAGTTTATCTTAGATATACATGCTTGGTTTCTCTGTCTGGTAGGTGTAGTTGTCAGGCCACTTAACTGAAGGTAATCCTGTCAGTTCGTCCCTGGATCCATTGAGTGAGCACATACAGGTCGGCCGGGTTCTGGCATTAAAGTTAACTCTTTCAAAAACAATCACGGTCCTAGACAGTTAAGTGACCTTACATGTTAAAATTGAATCCGATTTTTTTCTAGTCAATGTCAAAAAAGCAAGCAAACGTGCTAACTAGCATTATTAATGCAGTCAGGGGGATCTTTCTGCCTCCACCTAAGCTCCGCCCACTAAAACGTGTCACAATGTTTATTAACAGTATAGGCATCTAAATACAATGTAAAATTAAAAAAAGTTTAGCACAGATTCCAGTTTTAAATAACTTTTATTCACTTTAGAGGCAAATACTCCCAATAGCAGATTGACAGTGAAACCTATAACGGTCTCCCAAAACCAGAGGAATCAGCATCCATGTATTTGTATGTACTGTAAGATTTCACAGACTGGTGGAATGAGAAGAATGAACAGGGTTAAGGCCAGAATCAGGTGCCGAGTTGTCCTGTTCGTCATACGCTGTTCTTTCAGCCACATGAAGCTAATTACTGCTTTGGCAAAAGCTGCCATTGCCAACACGCACACAGACAGCCTGGCAGGCGAAGAGATAGCTAGAGAAAAGGTTTGGTCAAGAAATAAAGACTGATTTCATAAATCATTTCGAAGGAAAGGAGAAATGAAGACGAACCAAAAGAAAGAATTTGCTCATATCCACACACAAAACAGAGAACAATCTTTCAAGCAATCAAACCGTTGATTACAAAGTGACATCAGGTATTCGTAAAGTGACATCATTTTGCACCCTTCTGACCAAAGAGACAGCAAATTAAACTTGACAACAAACCCTGAAGTTATATATACTAACAAGTCCTGTGTCTAGCCTGCAGTTTCTTTGCAAAGTTGGGGTCAGCTTCAGAGCTGGTCTTAGCAGATTGCCAAGCCATACAAACTTCTAACCATTTCACAAGAATATGTCGAGATTAGTCCCATGCAGCAGACGACATCATTTAACCAGCATCAGCTTTCTATTTGAGAACACTGGTTTGCACATGATGGAACTGAGAAGTATGGTGCACTGATAAGAACTGATACTGACGATGATAGCGAGGTTAACAAGCTAAGATAGGAGAGACGAGCTCAACCATAAATAGTACAGTGGCATGAGGTTTCAGTAGGATGAGAGCAGGGAGCCCATTCAGAATACAACTGCTCAGTGTTTTACCTCACATCGTCTCTTTTCAGACGAGACTGAACCATTTCACATGGCTGTACCCAGTTGTTGTCATGTAACCCAACTCGACAACCAGGCGTGTCCTTATCTGTGCGCCTGCAACACATCCAGTAGGAACGTCCATAAGGCAAGTCGTGGTGGTAAGGTTTAGGGTGCCAGCGGCAAAGCGACACGTCCCCACGCTCATACTGTCGCTTACACTGCTTGCAGGGATCGTCGCGGTACAGCGGGTCCTGGTTCCACCGAGAGTCTGTGGCATGTACACCGTAGGTCTCAATCAGGTTCTTGAAGTCGTGGCAGGTGCACTTGAGGGCTGCTAGCGAACGGGTGGGCAGGTAGCTGAAGATATTGACCATGATGTGGTCTGGAAGCGATAGCATGTACTGCCGTGGTTCCAAAAGCCGCTGGATTTGAAAGCGAATCTCGAGGAAGTCATGGGACACGTGGCGGTAGAGACGGCACAACGGAGGATCAGAACAATCATCCACAGTAGTCAGTGGGGAGTCTGGCCTCTCTACCATAGTCCCGACAGGCCCGTTGTTGTTTGCACAGTCTAAGGACCGCATCCCGTTGTTAACCCCTGAACAACTTTCATCTTCAGTAGCTGGTGACTGCAGAAAAAACAGCTGTCCAGGAGGTGGGTCCTCCGAGGCATCCATTGAATTCACCCCATTGGTCATTGCAAAGCATACAGTCTCTTCTTGAACATTCTCTGTGCTGTCTTTCCCATAAAAGACACATTGGTCTACTGCACCAGTAACCACCACCTCAACATGGAAGCCAGTCACCCTTTCTCGAGCTACTGCTGCCTTCTCTCCAGGGCCAGGCTCTTGGTTTGGATCCGACGTTGTGGAGGGAGGCCTGTCGGTCATGCTTTCCCCGTGGGGATCAGCATTTGGTGAGCCAGACAGGAGGGCACCTGGATCTCGAGACGAGGGACTAACCAACTGGTAGAGGTCACACGTGATCTTTTCTTTGCCCCTGGGTGCTGCTTGGCTCCCCCCAACCCCACAACTCATAAACATGCATTTTGGGCGACCGACTGGCTCAGACTGGGTTCGAGGGTCTAGGCTTGACACACGAAAAGCAATGCGTACTTCCCCTCGTCCATGGCTTGGAGCATCTCCGACAGAATCCCTGCAATCTCTTGCTGAGCCGCTGAGTTCTGGCTGCAGAGTTGTACTGTCAAGACTTTGCTGACGGGACTCAAAATGTGCCACAGCCTGAGCGACGCGCCTGGATTCCTGCTGTAACTGCTGCTGATCAAAGTCACTTTGAGAAACTGGTGCAGATGAGTGGGGTTCTGGGAGAATTACAACAGGTTTCTGATGAACTGTATAAGGACTGTTCTGACCCTGAGCAACCATACCTTGAAGAGCCAACGCTGCACGCTGTTCTACAAGGGCCACCATTTCCGCCACAGATAGCAGATCTGTCTCGCTAACTCCAACACTTTCCTCTGCCACATTGGATTCTGGATTGGGTATATCAACAGCAACATTTTGAGATTTAGCAGGAGGGTCGTAAGAGGAACAACGGCGACGGCGCTTAGCCTTGGTACAATCAGTAGCCCAGTTACCCTTGACTTTCATGGCACTAGGTCTGGGAATTCCAGCACCATTACATTGGTGAGCTACAAAGAAGGCAATTTTTTCCTTGGTGTTGCCTGGTTTGATGACATACCACGTATCAAGCAGCACCCTACCATCATCCATTTGTGAACTGGGTGGTGCAGGAAGTGGTGGAGCCAGCAGTGTGGAAGATGAGTCTGGTGGAGTGTTTTCAGTGCCGACGTCCTCATCTTGCTCCTCACTGACACCATTTGTCTCTATGGTTGCGAGGCCATCATCGTCAGCCTTACAGTGGGCAGTAGTTGTTCCACTGCAAATTGTACCATTGCTGTATGGCTTATTCTGCGAGTAGGTGCCGAAAGGGCGTGGGCACCACAGCCGGATGTGGGAAAAGGTGTCACGGTTCATTGTGAGCCCATGGGGACCAGACCTGCCTCTACGCTGGGCAGCTACTTTTCAGTTCACCATTCATTCTCATGGTTCAGGTCTCCAGTTGGACATTTTACTCCATCTGAGGAATACAAGAAAAAGAGGAAAACTAAGTTTCAATACATTAATGCATGTACAGATCCATAAAGCATTGTACTTCTCTGAAATTTGAATGAGATTCATGCTATTTTTCATAAAAAAAATATCTGATGCAATGCTCCCACATCTACAGCTAATTAACACAAGGCCAAGAAGACAAATGATAAGAAAAGTCTGACAGGCTAAATTGTATTAATTAATTGACTAAAAGAGATGTCAGTGGATTTTAGTAGTCTAATTAAATTGACTGATCACTCCATCTAACACGGACGGACGTGAATGAAATTATAAGGTTGTATTGTACCTGTAATCCTCTCAACAAGAAGATGTCCTTGAGAAGTTACGGAGTTTCAGTAGTCAAGGCCACAGGTCTTGTAAGAATGAGTGGGAAGGAAAAAACTGTCAACAGGAAGATTTCATAATTTGCTCTTCTCTGAATTGAGCTTCTATAAATAAAGACTCTTATACTTTTGTAGCTCTCTGAGGTATGTGGAGCGAGTGAGAAAGACTACCCTGAATCACAGTGAAAATAAAATAAATGTATTTGTGTTTTACACAAATAAAACAACATCGGCACACTGCTTGTATTTTTCTTTTTAACTAGTGAACAAGTACAATTACATATTTGGTCCAGTTTTGACCAATCATGTTCTACTTTAAAAAAAAGGAAATAATATAGAACTGGATTTAATATTAGGAATAACTAAGAGTAATTTAAACTGATACTTCACCCAAAAGTAAAAAATCGGTCATCATTTACTCACCTTTGAGATGTTCCAAATCTGTATACATTTCTTTGTTCTGATGAACACAGAGAAAGATATTTGGAAGAATGCTTATAACCAGATCTTGCCCTCCATTGACTCCCAAAGTAGGAAAAATGACTTTATCATTTTTTTGTTCTGTTGAACACAAAAGAAGACATTTTGAAGAAGGTATGAGAGCAAAATTTTCTGGGGGACTTGAGTAACATTGTTTTTTGTCCTATTATGGTAATCAATGGGGGTCAAAATCTGTATGGTTATAAGCATTCTTCCAAATATCTTTCTCTGTGTTCATCAGAACAAAGAAATGTATACAGATTTGGAACAACTCGAAGGTGAGTAAATGATGACTGAATTTTTTTAAGGTGAAGTATCCCCTTAAAGGGGATTTGAAACAGTGTTTCATGCATTCTGACTTCTTTACAATGTTAAACGTGCAGTCTTTTCTTATGCTTGACATGGTCAACTTGTCAAAAACGAGTTGGACTCATTACGTAGAATTTTTGTGCTTGATTCACTCCCCCAGGTTCATATAGGTTTGGGAAAGCTTTTATTCAAACATGAAAAACTGTAAAGCAGCTTTTCTTAGTCCCTTATTGGGCAATTATCTCAGAAAAGCAAGCCCACAGCAAGGCGACAGAAATAGCCTGCCCACGCATCAACCAACTAGCGATAGGAAGACCGCTTACAATCAAGATTGGCTGCGCTGCGTCAAGATTGGCTATGCTGTGGGCCTGCAGCTGCAGCTTGTTACTCTTGCGATAGTGAGAGAAGTTGAGGTGTGTCAGTTTGTTCACGGCTTTTCAGTGATGGATGTCATATAAACTGTGGATATATTCTGGATTTAGAGATCGTTTGAAACTGATAGATGGAGCAGTCCCAGCGCTAAAAGATGCCGGACATGAACCGCATGCGGTAAGTAAAACAGAGTTATACGTCTGCTTTGTTGGCAATGGGTGCGCTCAATGGGCCTCATTCATGAAACATTAGTAAATATATGAGTAAATTCCGAGTAATTTCATCCCGATTCACGTATACTTCGTAAACATCAGATTTCGTAGTAATTTTTGTGTATGTTAATGAATTCCAATATTTCATAAACAAGGCGCGCTTGCACGCTCATTCACAAAAAGCATAATCCCCGCCTATGAATTGTTGCTATGCAAATTACGGAAGGAATGCTGGAATCCTCTAAACTTTGGAATTTTACTTTTGGAATTCTCTGGTTTGACTACATTATATTGCATAAATGCATTAGATACTAAAAGGCTATATGCTTACCACAAAATGTATAAATTAAACTGTGTCCACCAACACATTTTCAGCCAGTTAAAATAATAATACCTGGTGCTCTTTTGAAAACGACCAGCTGGTGGCACTTGAGAACGCTTTGGAGGCACTGCACTTTACTCCGGAGATGCGTTTGTTGCTGTGATTTAGAACATCCGCAACAGTTAGTTAGCCTACTTGTTACTAGTATCTTGTTTTGAAGAATATTACTTACTTTGAAAATTCAGTAACCAGTAATATTAACTTCTCAATTAACCTCAACATTTTGAAAATACAAACATTTTCATGAATACGACAATTTTCGTCAAAATAACTTTATGAACGATTTCGTTCTCCTTCTGTTTCATGAATGAGGCCCAATGCTTTTATACAGGTGTGAAATGACATGAGGCTGAGTAAATGATGATAGAATTTCTTTAGGGGTTGAACTATGACTTTAAGGGACTTGCCAAACAAGTCAGTAGATAAGATGATTCACTCCTGAGTGCACTATACAGAAAGCACTTTACATTTTATCTCACTGAATGGCAATTAGCCATGACTGAACACATTATAATTCCTGTTGGGTTTAAATATGACATTACATTTAATGTACTATGCAAATTCCGACTATTTAAATAAAGGCATAATACTAGCAATAATAATAACTAGAAACAAAATATCTCAGACAAGACTATCCTTGATACACTGTTTCGATCTTCATATTCCATATTTATGATTATAATAATAATTTGTCATTTATAGCATCTGCAACGCGTTGATTCCTGCTCTCCTGTTTGGCCTACTCGTCCAATTGACCCATGACCTGTTGTATACTTGCAATCACAAACATCTATTGTGATGTACATTTTAATCGGATCATTAAATGTAAACAAATGAAGGCAAACAATGAAGAGGTCGCTGGACTCGATTATAAAGCTGATCAAACATATCAAGGACTAGCCACCTTTAGGTCTCATAATGAACTTACATTTCTGCTTCAATTGTTTAAAAATAAAATATTAATGTCAACCGAAACGATCAGCAGCGATAACTTTAAAATGTAAACTACCACTGAAGTATTTCACGGCGACATTATATTTATCTGCATCAAGGTGTAATAAGCAAATGTTTTGTTTAGCTTGGCTAGCTTAGCTGTCTCGATTTAGCGTAAAAGTCAAACCATTTATATATTTTACTTTTATATGTGCATACATATCAGTGACAGTAGCATATGACATACGTACATATTCTGTATTGTTAAAGGTTTTCACATTTTCCATAAATGTCATCTTCAATGAATACTTAGCTAGGCTAAAACACTAGCAGGTCTGCTAGAATTATATAAATCTTACCTTTTTAAAACAAAACTCCGCAGGTTTGGTTCCGACAGCTTTATTTTTATAACCGATAGGGTGCTATACTGTTAAATGTAGACAAACAATCCTCAAAATATTGTAGTTGATCTCTAAAACCATCAGAAATAAAAGCTTAGGTCAATGATGGTTTGCAGATAGACTGTTAGCATGTGTAAGCTAACTCGGTAATGGAGAAAACAATCCCAATATTCCATTTGTTTTACCAACACCAATATATGTCTGCTGTGATCACACAGTAATATGTTGATTAATAACGTGTCAAAAATGTCGCCTCTTTTGTTTAACCAGTTTCGCTATTAATTCAACAAAACAAAAATAGTTGGTATGTCCTCGAAAAGCAATTGAGGAAGGCCATTTTGTTGACAAGCAGCTGCAAACCGCTTGTAGCCAATGGAAAGAGAAAGTTGATGGCATGCCCATATATGGCTGTTCAGACACCTCCTCTATCACTATCTAAACCTCTCTCTACACCACAAAGAGGAGATTCTTATACATCACAATTATCATCTTTCACTTTCACCAGGATTCAGATTGGATGTGAAGCACGAATAAAAACATTAATCATGTTGGAACGCTCTGCTTGAGAATGAATTTAATAGGCTTTAGGTCAAAGCCTTTTAAATATATTGCATACTGCACTACCTAATATATTTTTTAATTCAGACATAGGCCTACATCATTGATGTTGAGATCAATCCATTTTATTTTAGAATATTATAACATATTAAGTCATTTTGTTTTACAGTATACCTAAATTGTAGATTTCTTATTAAATAAATACATACATTTGCATAATTGAGGTTTTGTCAAAAGAGTCATTTAAAACATGCACATTCAATAAAACGTATATGTAAATAACATTTTAATGATAATTTGAAATTTAAATATGGTCCACATGCAAAACAAAAAAAACTTTTACAGTATTTAAAACTCACTGTAGGACAAAGAGGCCTTAAATTAAATCAAATTGGCTTTACATGTCAATTTAAATTAAATTGAACTAAAATCTAGTTGCATTTGATATAAATTATGTGAAATTATATAATTTATCAGAATCAGAAGAGCTTTATTGCCAAGTGTGCTTTCACACACAAGGGATTTTCTTTGGTTTTGGAAGCTTCTAGCTTCTATTGATCTGTATTACATTACCAATGAAAATGACTCTATTATACAGACACTTCTGACTTTTGTCACGGAAAGCTGAAACTTGTTCAAACTGTGTTCATCCATCCTATAACATGGAACATTCTTTATAATGATCCATCTTATAATATACCCTTTAGACTATTTATTACCTATTTATTTATTTTTAATAATTACCTTTACTAATAATTGAAATAGTCAAAATAATACTAAAGGACATGGGATCACTCAATCACCGCTTCGTAGTTACTACACTACCCAAATGTGGGTTTAAACCTGCGGCAGTGATCAGAAACGCCCTCTGTCAAAACCGATTGGCCTAATAATCTATCGGTCAAAACTGATACTATGGTTACAAAATCAAACTAGGCGGAGCTTTGGTTGGGTTTCTCTCATGATTGGTTGTCAGCACAAACATACTTTAAAGCCCACCCTTTCTTGGTATCTGAACATTTGATTGGCTAAATTGGTTGTCAATTTTCTGTGCATTTCCGTGTCCGCTCGGTAGTGATTGCAAAACAGTCTGGAGTGTGTCTGTGTGAAGTGGAAAGGACACGAACGAACAGAGACTCCAAAGAATCATATTTTCAACACGAGTAAGTAATGTTATCAATATTGATAGACGTATTGAAAGTAATTAATTACACTGCTGAGATCATTCCTAGAGATAAATTGGAAACATGCACGTGGGTTTAATGAATGTGCCCATGTTATACAATCATAATTTATGTATTATTACAATGAGATCCTTTGCGATTATTTGTATTGTTTATTTGCGTTGTTATTGGAAAAAAAACTGTAAAGTGCATCTGCTTAAATTAATCTGTAGGTCAAAACTTAATTTCATATCTTGTCCTTAAAAAAATGAATGAAAATGTATAACTGATGTATTTACTAGTGGCCTGTAAAATCTCAATTTTATAACCGAAATATGGGAAGCACTTTACAAGTTCAGTTGTATATGCACATTCGTATGCAAGCATTCATGAAAGATTAATTTCTAATCATTTCTATTGTTTAATGTTAATATGATTAACATAATTATTGTTATTGAATCAGTTAATAGATCACGTTAACTGTTACATAAGTGCTAATATATAAAACCTTATTGTTGAACTGAAATGTATTACTTTAGCTCATTTTTTTAATTGTTATTTTATTCATGATGACTTCAAAGACTGTCCCATCTGTGATTTTTCAGTGACATTGGCAGAAATGATCCAGGTGTTGAGGGGGGCTGGCAAGGTGGGCAATGCCTTTGCCTCCACTCAAGGTGAACAGCTCAGGCTCATGGCCTGCAACTCGACCTTTGGTGCAGGGGTCAAAGCCGCGCAGGAGGTGGTCGAGGGTGTGATCGGCACATTCACCGGAGGTGACGTGGTTGGTGAACCTCGATGTACATTTATAGATTTGCATGACCACAGAAAAAGAAATCAAGTCATTTTCCAGTGTTTAATCTTCAATTGTCGTTACAAGATTCCCAAGACTGAGGAGTTCCCTGATATTGAAAAGTGGGAGGAGATGGAACAGGATGAAGCAGCGAAGTGGGCGATGGGGTCCGAGCTGCCCCCAGACTTTACTGGCAATGATTGCAGTAATGTTGCGGGAGCATCAGAGACGCTTGTCGGTTCACCCACTGGCAAGGTCAAAGGAAATGGCTGGCCTGGTCAAAGCACTCGATTTTTGCATGTATCAATTTGTCATCAACGTATAAGGTTTCTTCACGACTCTGTGGTGGCCAGGTTAAGCCCTGAGGACATAAAAAAGGCGAGGGAGGCAAAACAGAACATTGCCAGGCCTGTACGACAAAAGGTTAAGAAAAATGAAACACTAGGACACACTTAGACACTGATGTATAATCCAGATCATCTAAATGCATAAATATTGGAGTGTATATTGAATATTTGAGTTTTCCTTGTATATTCTTCTTTAAAAACAGTTTTTTGATCATATCTTCGCTGTCCTTTTGAAACCTATGATGTTTAAATTTGATGTTTTCAGGAAATACAAAAAAAAAGTACTTTTAAATGGTTAAATACTGTGTTGTCAAAGGTGACAAGCAATTTTAATACTTTTGATTGATTAGAGATATAGATATTAATAGAGTTAATAATACAAGAAATAAGGAGATACAAAGTTTCAGAAGGATATAACTGACTACATTGAAATGTTAAATCTGATCTTAATTTTTTTGCAGCTCAGTGATCGAGCCAAAGAACGGAAGGTTCCTGCTACACGAATTAGCCGACTTGCCAACTTTGGGGGTCAGTGATTACTTGTTTAGGTTAAATTCGTATTCAATGCAGCAGACATTATTATACTGTATACAAACTTACTATACATTACTGTGTTTTAGTACAAAAATTTTAGTATGCATACTTCAGCATAACAATGCATTGTGTTATCAAAGATATAACACTACTTCTAATTTTTGTAGGATTAGCTATCGGACTCGGCATTGGAGCCATTGCTGAAGTGGCAAAACAGTCTTTTGGAGGAAAGAGCTCAGGTAGCATGTGATACAGTAGCTAGATTACATGTGACTTTATAGCCTAAATAGTCTGTTTTTTCAAAACAACCAATCTGAAATGATTCTTGGTCAATTTTTTATCTTTCTCTTTTAGATATGAGAGCTCTTTTAGACACACCGTTACTCTCAGAGGCCAACGCAGAGAGAATCGTGGACACGTTGTGTAAGGTTAGAGGAGCAGCCCTCAAGATCGGACAGATGCTGAGCATTCAAGGTAGACAATTTGATTTAGTTGTGACTAATCCTTTTAAGGGCTTGCCAGATGTTTTCTGACCTTCTGTATGTCACCAATAATTATCGAGAGCATTTCCAGTGCTTAGAATTAGATGAAAAGAAAATTCTATGATTTTGCTAAATACATGATATGTGATGTTTTTAATAGACAACAGCTTCATTAGTCCACAACTACAAAAAATATTCGAGAGGGTTCGACAGAGTGCAGACTTCATGCCAGCCTGGCAAATGAATGTAAGTAACAGTTCTGATGTTGTTCTCATAATAATTAGGTTTATATGCTTGAATTTCTATTTGCTTCATTGAAACCAAGGGATGTTCATTTTTGGGATAGTTGACCCAAAAATGAAAATTCTATCATCATTTACTCACCCTCAGGTTGTTTCAAATCTATATACTTTTCTTAGTTCTGATGATCACAAAAGAAGATATTTTGAAGCATGCGAGAAACCAAACATTACTGGGGCACGATTGACTACTATAATAGTTTTGTTTCCTACTAATGTTCTCAATTGTGCCCCAGAACTGTTCATTTACAAATATTTTTCCAAATATCTCCTTTTGTGTACAGTGTAACAATAAAATGTTAACAAATTTGAAGCAACTTGATGCCGAGTAAACGATGACAGAATTTTAATTTTTTAAAGAACTGTCCCTTTTAGACAATCACTTGGGGATGTTATTTTGTGCTCTAGCCACTGTGGGGCACCAGTGGTCTGGACACAGTTTAGGATTTTACAACATTTACATTCATTCATTTGGCAGAGGCTACTAAATTTAGAGTTCTGCTATACCTAGTACTAGTACAGGTATACATGAATTGAAATCTGCCACTTATGCTCATGAGTGCTGTAAATCATTGGACAGTGAGCTGCTGAATGTTGGAAGTGGCTTATGTCTGTTTTGCCGTGTCTCGTGCAGAAAGTACTTGATGAGGAGTTAGGGTCCGGATGGAGGGAGAAACTTTCATCATTTGAGGAGAGGCCCTTCGCTGCTGCCTCCATTGGCCAAGTGCATCATGGGGTCTTGCTGGATGGAAGGGAAGTTGCTATGAAGATACAGGTAAATTGTCTTTTTACCCCCCCCCCCAAAAAAAACATGAAGGAATTGTTAAAGGAATAGTTCACCTGTTTACATTTATTTGTTCTGCTGAATACAATGGAAGATGTATGGGAAAATGTCATTAACCAAATAGATTTCATCCCCCATTTACTGCCGTATTAGGGAAAATAAATTATATGGGAGTCAATGGGGGACGAGATCTGTTTGGTTACTGACATTGTTTCAGATTTCTTTCTCTGTGTTCATCAGAATAAATACATTTATGCAGAATTGGAACAATCTGCGGTTGAGTAAATGATGACAGAATTTCCATTTTGGGGTAAACTATCTCTTGTTTATCTATCTCAAATCTTGTTCAGAAAAAAATTAATGGTTGATTTGCAATGTTTTGTAGTACCCTGGAGTTGCAGAAAGCATTCACAGTGACATAAACAATCTCATGTCTGTTTTGAAGATGAGCGTTGTTTTACCTGATGGTGAGCATTACTTTTTTGGTGATACATTAGGTCTGAAAACAAATGTCAAGGTGCACATTGAATTATGGGGTTTTGTTCTCGCAGGTCTGTTTGCTGACAGCAGTCTCGAGGTTCTTCAGAAGGAGCTGGCGTGGGAGTGCGACTACAGGAGAGAGGCGGAGTCTGCCAAACGCTTCAGGTAATTTTTCAGTTAATAAATATTTATTCTAGTATGCCATATCAAAGTCAATGATAGGCAGTTTTATTTGTTGACTGGTCTGTGTTCATGTATAAATAATGTTCTGTTTGACTTTTTACTGAAATAGATACTGAAAGAGCATGAAAGATTTCCACATCATCTATTGACAGAAATGCAATATAATATACATATCTATGTCTTCAGAGGTGTATAAAGACCTTACTAAGCGTTATGTTTTTATTACCTTAGAATGAGCTATTTCTATCTACATAAACCACGGGTCCCCGTGCATGGAATTCAATATGTTGTTTCCACAGTAGCCCTAAATGGACAAACTGCTCTACAGAGAGATTCATAAATATGTTATCTCATTCGGCAAAGAAGCAAAAACGCGACAACATCTTAGTTCTGTGTCAGCCTCTGTAGTGCTTCACAGTGAAGTTGAAGTGAGCCGAGGGTTGCAATTCGCAACCTCACCACTTAATGCCACTAAATTTTATAAACTGGACCTTTAATTCATATTCTTTAAAATGTTATTTATCTGGTCTTCACAGGAGTTTACTTAAAGATGATCCTGCATTTGTGGTTCCTGAGGTCTTTGATGAACTTTCAGCTCGACGGGTTATTACAATGGAGCTAGTGAACGGGGTTCCTTTGGACCGTTGTGTTGATTTGGATCAAGAGACTAGAAATGAGGTGGGTTAAAAAGTCACAGACATGAACTTTCTTATTTTCTATGTACTATTTACTTTAATTCTTTAAGTTGTATTCATTTTGCAATATTGTATCTTAAGTTGGTCTATTACCCAATAATATTTGGCATTGTTTGGAGATGTATGCTTGTGTTTCCTCTTGTACTTCAGAACCTAAAATGTTTATTTCATTGTGTAGATATGCTATAACATCCTGCAGTTGTGTCTGAGAGAGCTGTTCGAGTTTCGCTTCATGCAGACAGACCCCAACTGGGCCAACTTCTTCTATAATAGTGAACAAAACAAGGTGAGCCACCACCAAGACAGTGGGGACAGATATTCTCTACACATTGTTCTGGACTTATTTGTGTATTTTGCCATTTATTTACATTTTCGATGATGTTATCATAACAGATATATCTTTTGGATTTTGGAGCCTGTCGAGATTACCCAGAGTCATTTACAGATGACTATATAGAGGTGTGTAAGATGTGAATATTTGTATCAACATATACAGTAAACCCAAAAGACATGTTCCGTCCGGAACCATAATGTATAATGTGCAATATTTTCTTGAAAGTGTTATTAAAGATCAAGGATAACAGTACTGTCATACATTTCTACCCTTGCCCTTTTATGTAGGATGTTTGAAGGTGTGTGTTTGATATTAATATGTTATTATAACTATTGAAATTGAAGGTGGTCCATGCAGCTTCAGTTGGAGACAGAGCCACTGTCTTGCAGAAATCTAAGGACCTGAAGTTCCTCACTGGTTTTGAAGCAAAGGTTTGATGCTTTTTTTCCTTTTTATCCCCACAAGTTGTCTTGAGTGCATATTTTCCCTCCCCTTCTTTTACACATATATCAAAGCTATTACACTCTTGATGGTCTCTTTACTGCTCTTTAAAACATCCTTCATACTCTCCTCAGGCATTCGAGGATGCACATGTGGAGGCTGTCATGATCCTCGGCGAAGCGTTCGCTTCCACAGATCGGTTTGACTTTGGCAGCCAGAGCACCACAAAGCGCATCCACAATCTGATCCCCGTAATGCTTCGACACCGTCTTGCACCTCCTCCAGAAGAGTCTTATTCACTGCACCGTAAAATGGCTGGATCATTCCTCATCTGTTCCAAGCTGAATGCCGGCATCACTTGCCAAAATATGTTTCTTGATATTTACAATTCCTATAACCATCAGAGAAGGGAAAGAGGCAACCAGGCTTAGGCTAAGAGGAAGTACATCTTGAGCTTGGACTTTAAAGTACCATGGTAAAATTTTATGAGTGGTGTATAAATTCTTGACTGGATTATAATCAAAGACTGACAGACTGGGATTTTTATGTGTGTATTATATCAGTCAATTGATTGTATGGTGTTTTTGAATTAAGTGACTCCAAAAATTGACATGTTTGGTGTTAAACCTCTGGGTTTCTGGTTTATTTATAAACTTGAAAGAGTTATAAGAAAGTAACATTTTGTTAGACTCTTAAATCTTCCATGCTCTGTGTGCCTGACATTTTTTTTCTAAGGAAATTGTACTGTAAACTATTATAAAATATGATTGTTTATTTGTTTATCAAACAAGAAACATTGTTTTAAGGCTTTTTTAAATGCATTGAAAGCAGTCATTACTATCTTCATCATCGTGGAGCTTTTGAAATGTAACCATAAAACATTTGAATACAATAATTTTGCTCCAATGGAGCAATTACATAAAATGTCTACTGGTGATTAATATAAATAACAATAAGAATATCGTATCAATGCATAAATGTGACCCTGGACAACAAAACCAGTCTTATGGGTCAATTTTTTTAATTTAGATTTTTACATAATCTGAAAAATAATGCTTTCTACTGATGTATGGGTCGTTATGATATGACAAAACTGTTTAAAAATCTAAATATTGAGAAAATGGCCTTTGAAGTTGTTAGTCAGAGTAGCAGGCCATCCACTCCAAAAAAAACAAGTTTTTATATATTTAGGATAGGAAATTTACAAAATATCTTCATGAAACATGATCTTTACTTAATATCCTAATGATTTTGGGCATAAAAGAAAAATCTATCATTTTGACCCATACAATGTATTTTTGTCTTTTTCCTTAAATGTTACCGTAAGACTGGTTTTGTGATCCAGTGTCACACATTGTCTTAAAAAGGTGATTGTAGGTCTATTAACAGTATAAATTGGCACTAATAATTTCAGTACTTGTGAAAACTATAAGTGTTTAATGTATTGTGTAATCTTTACACTTGACGCAAATACTAATGAATATGAATATTGTATCAGTACTTTAGGTGACTTGCTCACAGTTCATTGATTTATTTACAACTCATCAATACATACAAACATGATTATTAAACAATAGTATGCGTTTTCGCCTCTAGATGACAGCATTTTTGTCTTCCACTCGTTTGCGTTGAATTTTCCTCGGACTCTTGAACATCAGCGGGAAGAGAAAATTTGCATACAGGCTCGTCTGTGCCAATGGGCGCGTCGCGAGGGCGGGGCCAGTGGGTGGAGCCGCGGGAGGAGCGCAGTTTATGCGCTAGTGACTGCTGCTGTTCAGTGAATATCACGCGCAGAGATTTTACTAAACGCGTCCGTTTCTTATGATCAAAAATTTACGACCGTTTGAAGACCTCCACCCCACGTGCGTCCGATTGAGCGTCATTGTTGCGAGCTGACCGATCTCGTGCGAGGGCGATTCTGATGTAGAATAATCTGAAATATTGTTTCCCATATTTTCTTTGGATTACACAAAAGGCGGCACGGGCACTCGTAGCATCCTTCTGTTCGGTAAGTCTCTTTTGGGGATCTGTACACTAAAACGGCGTTTAACATGCACGATTATTAGTTTGTAGGATAGCGCTGAAGTGATTGAAGATTGCACCAAACATCTTTCTGATACCTGATATTATCAAGTGCATTTCTTTGACGAGACATGCATGGGTCAGCTTTGAAAAAATGCTGTTTTCCTTTATATTGTCCTCTTCATACGTGTGGGATAATGTATGTGATGACAAATGAATCAAGACTATATTGTCTAAAACGGTCAACACAAACATGTCAATGCTATTGAACCCAGATGTTTCTAAACACACACAAACGTCCCTTGCAGTTAACTGTTACGTTTGTCATTAGTTTTAATGCACATATGCCCTGCAATTAACGTTATATAGTTAGTTTCAAGAACTGTTTCGCATTTTTTCCCTTCATCTAATTGCTTAAGAGAGTAAAGGTGATAACAAAATCGTAAACTAGTGTGAAATGTTGTAAGACTCCTGTAAGTTAGTCTTATAGGCCTTTGATGTCTCTAATAGAAACGTTTTACACGTGATAGCGTGGCTCATAAATAATGAGATGACTGTTATCGATCCTTGATGGTAAGGAGTTTGCCATGGTCCTGACTAAAATATGGTACAAGACAACAACCACAGTATTACATTATACAATTATATGCTTTGGATGTCATTTTATCAGTTATAACAAGATTGTGTAGAGATACATTTGACAGAATACATATATATATATATATCGTAAAGGCTTTTAAATCAGATTTTGTGAATTTTAATGCAAATGTCACAGCCTTTAATTACAAAACATTTGATTAACCCTAAATCAAGTCTGATTTAGTTGTGCACACAATGTACTGTTAAAACGTCAAATGTGCAGCTGTTACATAAGTCAGTTTACATGTTTAATATTAAGCACCTTTTCAAGCTGCTTCTGCAATATTTTTGCAGTGATGTTCAGTATATAATCTGTTCATTCATCTAAAAAACTGGTTGTATTTAAAATAGACAAAACTTAAAAGCTGTGGAATGGCAATAAAAAGCTATGTTAAAGACTTCCTATTCAAGAATATGATGATCTATGTATTTTGAGAGTTTGGGAGTTTAAAGTAGTTCACAGCAAAATAACTGCAAGCTCTCCTATGCAACTTCTGTGCCCCACATTGTTTAATCACCTGTCCCGCTGGCTGCTGGTGTTGGGCTGGACGTCCATAACAGCTGAATTGGTTTTTCGACTGTCCAGAGCGTGTGCCGTCTGTTTTGGGGTCTCTGGTGTAAGTCTGCACCCCATTGTTATCCAGATGGACGAACAAGAGGACACAGCAGCTGAATTCACAATAGCATAAGGCCAAAGGCCAATCAATGGGCTGCCAGCTACGCTATGAGAACGATGTCATTTCCTTTGTATTGATAGGGGTGTGACTTCTACACAATGGACTACAATCTCTGTTCTTACAGAGTGCGGGTGCTCGAAAAACCTTTTTTTGCTCAGCCATTCTTGAGAGGCTCATTCTTGAGAGGCTCATTCTGAGAGGTTCTGTGCCTTTGTGTTTGTTTGTTTACCTTACAGAGTTACACATACCTTGGGGCCATACCTATTGGACCAATTTACAAATAAGCATCTGAATGTTGATGGGGATAAATAGAACAAATTTTTTTATTCATAATGTAACTGTGAAGAACTTAAAGACTAAAATAGATATTGCCTCCATCAGTTATTTGTTCCATACAAAGAGTGGGTATACATGTAAAAACAACTCCGGAAAACTTTAGAACAACTTTAGAAAAATCGATTCCCAGTTTCATTGTGTGAAAACTCCTGAGTTCATTTTAAGTAATCAAAGCGAAATGTTCATGGCATTCATCTGTGAAAATCAAAAATGAACAATGTTTGAGTGCTTGTCTGTACACATCGCTTGCTTTAAAAATCATATCAGGTTCACTTGTATATGACTGTTTACATATGCATGAGCAGACTTAACTGACTTTAGTGACAGAATGATACAACTCTTTCCTTTCCTTGCCCTTATGAAAGAAGGTTTAGTGATGTTTTGGCAATGTGTCAGAATTCTGCCAAGGTCTATCTACGAT
Source organism: Triplophysa dalaica (assembly GCF_015846415.1). Lineage (NCBI taxonomy): Eukaryota > Metazoa > Chordata > Actinopteri > Cypriniformes > Nemacheilidae > Triplophysa > Triplophysa dalaica. Next base: position 9,567,077 of record NC_079550.1, on the reverse strand, counting down.
CAGATCATTTTCTATTGAATTAAGGAGGGTACAATGGTTATCTAGACATGTAGACTCCAGATCAGTTATATCGACTACTTCCCTTAAAAGTTAAATGCGTTGTTGGCGTAAACAGTTTTACAAATTTTTGGTGTGACCTGAAATAGCTTGCATCTTAAAAACAGACTTGTCAAGTTACACTTTACTCTTTCGCTGATGTCACATAGGGACATTCTACCTTAAATGATAGTTCACCCCCCAAAAAAATCAGAACAAAAAAAAGATATTTTGAAGAATGTTGTGTACTTGCTTGTTAAGTGAAGGGGGACCAGTGCTGTTCTTCAAAATACCTCTTTAGGGTTTTGCGGAAGAAAGTCCTAAAGGTTTGAAATGACAAGAGGGTGAGTAAATGATGACATCATTTTCATTTTTGGGTAAACTTTCCCTTTAAAATAGCTGTCTGTTTCACATTGTCCTTAACCAATATGGAACAATTTATAGTGAGTCATGTAATATCTGCCTATCTTGTATTCGGTTTTCCAAAAGACAAGTAGGTGTTGGTGGTGTGTATAGGTAGAGGTTACAGGTCTGGTGAAAAAAGAGAGTGAAAATGAAAGGGGCAACGGGCCGACAGTAAGAATAGAACAGCTTGTTTTAGTCATAAGAAGAAGCACTGCAGATGCCTTACAAGAGCTCACGCTCAGTCTGAGTTTGAGCGAGTCTGTGTGTGTTTATGTAAGAGAACGAGAGGGTGAGAGATATAGAGAAGATGTTTAAATGCATTGTAGCGCCTCAGAGTGTTCCCCTCGTGTGTCGCGTAACTTCAAAGTCAGGGACACGGTAATAACTAAATAAAAGGAAATTCCCATATGATTGCAGTTTCTTCAGACACTTGTGTAGGATCTTCTTCTGCCTTTGTTCTTAGCATCCGCTTTCAGCATTCTCAGGCCTGAAACTGCAGGGTACAGCTTGATTTTTAGAGCATACATTGTTGCTCAGTCTGCGATTCTTTTCAACACAATCCAAAGACGTAAAACAATGGGTATTTAACACTACAGTTTACAGTATATACATTTGCTGTGTTTTTAAACAAAGAATTTGGACAGTGGATCCAGATAGTACAGGTATGTTTGTAAGATGTCTGCTAAAGGTCTGGAGCTCTGAAAAACATCTCCTGTGTTAAAACATCTGATAAAGGTCTTAGAAATGACACAAAGTTTGACTTACATTCCACATCTTACAGACATCTTCTAGATGTCTATATGACATCTGACGTTCCAGAAACGTATTGCAGATGAGCAAACAAATAAAAAAAATATGTCTAGCAGATGTAAATGCAGACATCAAATAGCCGTCTCACAGATCTATGTGTGGTATCAGGGAGCATGGTTTTCTACTTCAAAAATTTGAAATCTATGATGTTATGATATTTTTCTAGCTTATAACTTTTGCATATCATTTTTGACTACCATTTGCATCGCATTGTTGTAGTTAAATAATGCATTTTTGCAAAGAACGTTTCACACACCAGCACTTTTAACTTCAACCTGATAGGAAACATAACTATTTTACAAAGTTTCAATTTCGTTATGTATCGCATTTGAATCATACAAGAATGAAGCCCCACCCCTAAATCTAATGTCACTGGGGCGAATGCAGATCATTCTTAACTTTACAAATGATAAATGACTTATGAATTGGCATGAGAATGTGTAAATCATAATAAGTTGATTGGGGTAGCCGCAGGTCAAAGAAAATGTACAGTATTTATATTTTTGGGGGAAATCCACTTACGAAAAGCTTAGACAACTTAGTCATCTCTGCGCTTTAGGCTGGGTTAGGCGAAAGTATTTTAATATTGAAAAATTACCCAGAAATCCAGATCGGCATGCACCCAGTTTGCCAAGACATTTAGATTTCTCTTTTGATCGGCAACAAATACTTATCTAAAGTGGTTAAAGTATCACATGTCGGTTAAACGTGGGTGTGGCTTTCAATGCCCTGTAGTGCAATTACACATCTGTGACTCACGCCTAATGCTAACAAAGACAAATGACGGAGGCTGTGGAAGCGTTTCCCTCTTTCGCTTTTGCCTTGTTTCCATTCCTCCCCGCTCTAAACATCTGTCAGATGCCTTCAGCTGTAGAGCAGATGTACCAGGTCCCTTCATCTGTGACCGAGGATCCCTCTGGGATGAGGTGGAGGAGCATGAGTTGGAGGAAGCAAGTTTGTAGGATGCATTTTATTACGACCCGAAGCCAAACTCTCAGTTATAACGAAGGCGCGTTAATCTTCTCTTGATAGCTTCAGGTTTGGAGCTTATTTACTCAGCTGTATATGTAAGCCTCGGCAAGATGATTTGCATTTGAATATTTAGTTTTTGTGTTTTCGAATAGACACTAACAGCATCTTAAACAGGCGGTTGCTTAAAATTTTGTATTTGCCATTCAGTTTTACATACAAATAGGGCCACAAGGTTCACTTTATATGGCATATTTTACATTATGAACACAAAATGCTACCTTATAGTGAAATGGAAGTCTGTGGCGCATGCAAGCTTTATTAATGATCCAGTAATGTTAATGTTTTGACATTTTGCAATGGCATGCTGTTGGTTCGGTGACCACTGATATTAGCTATTTGAACCAGAAGTGTCTCTGTGGTTTTATGTTAATACAATGGAAGTCAATGGGGGTCAATGTTGTTTGGCTACCATTACCAACATTCTTCAAAATATCTTCTTTTGTGTTGTGCAAAAGAAAGAAAGACATACAGGTTTTGAAATGGCATGAGGGTGAGTAACTAATGAAAGAATTCTCACCCCCATTTACTAGGGGTGGGAATCTTAAGACTCTTCACGATCCGATTCTGGGAGCAACAATTCGATTCCAAAACGATTCTTAACATACATTTTTGGTAATTAAATACTCTGCTGTGCAAATACATGAACTTTACATTTGAACCAAAATTAGAGTTGCTATGCTTTTTGTTTGTCGTTAGAATCTCTGTTTGACAGTATTGCTATCTTCAAAATGAACATGAAGATTTCTTTCAAAACTTTTATTTGATAAACAAAGCTAGTTGCATTTAGTACATACATGTTCTGTAGTGGTATGGCTTTCCATGTTTCATTCACAGAACAATCATTAAGAACGAAACGATCCGCCTCAGCCTCACCCTCCCTTAAGCCTTGACACTGACAGCAACTTCAGCGCTCGCTGAGAAGCCAAATTCAGTGTGTGAGCATAACATCTCACATGTGGAAACTTGCCAAGCTGTGCTGCAACAGCCATGTCACCAAAAACCAAGTTCACAATTTTACATTTGTTTGTAAATTGTGCACTAGTTGACTTGCACCTATGTGACTTTCATTCATAGTACGCGTTTGCAGAACACAAGCCGCAAGCTTCCATTCATCCGTAATGTATGATAAATGTAGATAATGAATCGCGATGTATAGATGCATCAAGTTTTTCTCCCACCCTTACAATTTACTGTAATAGTAGGGAAAATAAATACTATGGGAGCCAATGGGGGGTGATATCTGCTTGGTGACTGACATTCTTTCAAATATCTTTCTTTGTGTTTAGCAAAACAAAGAAATGTATACAGGTTCGGAACAACCTGAGGATAAGTAAGTTTTCATTTTTGGGTTAACTATCCCTTTAGGGAACCAGGATAGGTCTTCATTAAAAGAAAGGAGATATGAATATGTTTGATACTTAATGCAGTGGATTTGTCCTCAGTATATGATATAAGAGAATGGAGTGCAGGGTAATGATGGCATGGCTCTTGGGGAATGTTGGAATCCTTCTTTTTCTTTCTCGGTATGCTAAATCACATCTGTCCATGGCTTGCTCAGCTTAGCCTCCTACCCTCAATCAATACATCTTGCATTGAGCCCATCTCGTCTATTATTACACCACTTGTTCGCCAGCTTGAGGTCTCACTCACTTTCACTGTTCATCAGTTTGGGGGCGGCAACAAAATGCTTTTGAAAATACATGCCTAAGAATGAAGTGCACTTCTTAGGGTTTTGCTTGATATTGAAAACCAAGAACCATACTCCAGGTGTAATAGATGGCGTACAGAATGCAAAGTTACGTTTTTAGTATAGTGAAATAAAGTTATTTTGTAAGGGGCCTAAAATAATAACAATATTCGAATGGTGGCAAACTGGAGGGCCGGAACATTCATTGCTTTTCATTTTCCCCTTTTCATTATGTTTTACACATTGAGAAAATGGGAAGAAGAATGCAGAGGAATGTCTGTCTGCTACCGTAATATCAGAATATATGTTTGTATTAGGGTTGGGCGATGTCTACCAAATTGGCATCAGACGATGCCTACAGTGAAACATTGTGATGGACGATGACATCGGGGGGGGGGCGGGGATATATATACTACACACAGTGTTGTACCTGAACGCGTTCATTGAACGATAGTTCATGAACGCGTTCATATTTTGGGCGAACGTGAACTGAACGTGCTGTATTACTGCCTGATGAACGTTACTGTGAACTCGTTCATTCTGGTGTATGTGAACGCATGCTCTCTCAGGTTAACTTCGTTCAATAGGGTGCCAGATTTCTATAGAGCCTTCCAGGCGAAATCCCAGCTAAAACACACCGTAAACGGGTCTTAATATGTAGCGGAAAAACACCCAATCTGGCAACACCAGCCACCAGTGTCGCACCGCCGTCCGCCGCATGCGTGACGCGTCATCAAAACAAAAAAAAGGCATGGAGGCGACAGCAGCATGTTTGCAAGGAGTATGATCATTCAAAATAATTTTATGACAAGGTCGGTGAGAATGGGAGAAATCTCACTTTTCTGTTCAAACTTTGCCCGCCGGCTTTCAAAAAGAAAATCCGCACTTCAGTTACATGTGGACAATGGAAATTTATTAAAATTGAAAAACGTTTGCACCTTAATGATTACTGTCCTGTTTTAATAATTCCTCATTAAAAAAGACAATCAAGCAGCACGTTTTTCCTCATGTTTTTGAGAGTGTACTGTAGGGTTGAAAGCTGCAGCTGCTACTAGTGTGGAGTGATGGACAGCAACAAAGCATTAAAGCAACAATGGGGAAATGCTGTCCCCTCAATGATAATGTAAACCCTGGTTGGATAAGGATTCAAAATTGGATATGAAGATGAAATCTGACGCATAGCTTCATTTTAAAACTGATAAAATAATTGCTGTCTGTGATTCTACTGTATATGGGCTGTGGCAATAATTTTGAAAAATAATAGCTCGCATCAACATAGGGAAAAAAAGAACTATGAACTAGTTCATTTTTGGAACTTAGTGAACTTAGTTCACTATTTTGAAGTTTGAACTATGAACTGAACTAGTTCATTTTAAAATTTGTGAACTGAACTTTGAACTAGTTCATGTAGAACGTGAACTTTCCCAACACTGACTACACAGATATATATTATGTAAGCACAAACCTTTATTCTAGGTGCGATTAATGGCGTTTAATCGTTTGACAGCCCAAATAGAAACTCACCAGGAAAACAGTATCATGTTCTCTGACAGAGCATGATTCTCTACAACACACTTTAACAGTCTTTGTTTTGAAACTTAATTACTTGAATCCACATATTATAAATGAAATACACTATAGCTTGGATTTCACACTTATAAATCTCAAAGAGCTTTAATGGGTTTGAGTACTCCACTACAAAATAATTAATATGCAAAATGCAAATCCCTATGATCCATAGTCTCATAATGTTGTCCATTCAGAATCTCAGTCAACCCTAATGCATCTGCTTTGCTTGTAGGAGATATCCTGCTTCTTGTTTGTCAGTATTGTAGTTTAGGTTTGTGCGCCAATTGTGAGTAGTTTGTATTTTTGGCTGGGTTAACCGAATCCTTTCAATCGCTAAAGGCCAACGTTGGAACTTTCCAGTGACCCAAAATTTCCTCCTTGCGATGTAAGGCTCCATTGAGACTTAATCAGAATGAAAATTTACAAAAAAAGCGTTTATTGCCAGCCTGCATGTGAAGTCTTGAGAACCTTCTGTATCGACTAAGGAAAATCTGCTTCATAGACACCCAGGTGTACACAAACACACACAAGCTCAAAACCCCCCACATCCAAAGTCTGAAATGCAAATATTCAAAGAGGTTTCTTTCAAGAACCCACAGTGTGAATGTCAGTTGCAAAAATTTACATTTTCTAAATGTACCCATCGGCTGTCATTGCACAATTCTGGGAACATGATGTAGTGTAAAAGAGCTCTATTGAAACTGTTGTTTGCATTTTGTGCTAATTTAAATATCTGAATGTGTTATCTTAGTTGTCTCTGGGCCTCCTAACATTGCTTTGTGGGCCATTATTGTGTGGGCACTATGATGATTTAACTTTCATCATGGAATCCCATAAAGGTGCAATGTGTGATATTGAGGAGGATCTGTTGATTGACATGCAATAAAATATACATAACTATGTCTTCAGAGGTGTATAAAGACCTAACATAGTGAAGCGTTATGTGTTTATTACCTTAGAATTTGTTATTTCTATCTGCATACACCGCGGGTCCCCTTACATGGAATTCACCATGTTGTTTCTACAGTGGCCCTTAATGGACAAACTGCTCTGAAGAAAGTGTTTCATAATTACATATGCTGCCTCCGAAATCGTCAACTTCAATACTATATAGTAGGCGAAAATGAGTATGAGTCATGAGTATTATGTCTGAAACCTCAGTATGCAAAAAACAGAAGGCAGAAATACCTCGATGATCTACTCTACTACTTCTGCCGAGATTTGCCAGTTTGGATCGGATGGACACTTGTCTATCCTAAGATGCAACAGGAGCTGAGCAACGGGAGCTGAGCCACAGTCAAATTTCAAAAATAAATCAAATAAAGAAAGCTGAAAATTTTAAGGCGGACATCCGTTTTTAATGTAAGTGCCAATAAATGAATTTCTCATGACTAAATTATGTTTTTATCAACTCTCACGTGTAGGTTGTTGTTAAAACATCATAGGTCAAGGAGTATATGGGTCACATGACCATAAAACATGGCAGGCGCACAATGTCCGAAATGTATTTATACTACTCCCACTCATACTTTATAGAACATACTGTTTTAACGGTCGATAGGTAGGTACTGTACTTATGTAATTTCAGTATGTACTATCACATTATGCGATTTGGGACGGAGTGATTATCTCCTTTGGCAAAGACTTGACAACATCTTTGTCCTGTGTCAGCCACCGTAGTGCATCAAAAGGGAGGGGGAAGAGGTGAACTCAGCCATTCATTGCATTTTTTAACCTCACGCTCAATGGCGCTAAAATTCACAAACTGGACTTTTGAAGAAGATGAACCATGTTTAGCTATTGTAAACAGATTTTGGTTATTAATATAGTTAAACAGGCTTTCACACCTGTTCTAGAACTATTTGCAGAAATACTTGCTTTATGTTGTATTTGCACAGCAGGAAGAATGTATTTAATGACGAAATTATTTGGTGTTAAAGTGGCTATCTTTCATTGCCTTACTATAGGAAGCATAGTTTAACCATTGTATTTGTAGTAAATCTATGATAATACAAATGGAAATCAATCTTCCAAAAACATTTATATTCTTTTACTTAAGAGATTATAAAAACTCCTGTGGAACTGACTTTATGACTGGTGTCTATCAATGGAGCAAAGCCTTTCAGTCAGTAGGCCCGTGCTTTAAAACAGACTGCTAATACATATACTGGGATCAATACTTTCACTTTGTAAATATTTCAACAGCTTTTATCGCTGCCAGTTAAAGGAGTATTTCTTGCTAATGCAGAAAGCATTTTTAGTAATAATGTGTTCAGCATATTTCTTCTGCTGAATGCGTTTTACACGTCATTGACCATCCCAGGCCAATATGTTCTCTCAGTACTGTAATATATTGCAAATTTCTTAATTTCTTGATGTCCAGCATTCGGACTGGGCTTAAAGATGAGGTAACACACAGTTTCAGCCAATCTCATGTGTCGTCAAGATACTGGAATTTCTAACTTCGATTAAATACCTAAAAAATATTGATATTCGATACCATTCTTCATCCCACAAGGAAAAAACTGCTATTACAATAAGGCCCAAATTTTTTTTATTCAAAGTTTGATTGAAAAGACTAGACAATGAGGTATATTTTTACATGATTTATTATTTGTTAATCTAATTTTATTTTGACTAATACATTTACAATTTAAAATCGTCCATATTAATGGACCAGAACTTACCTAAATAGGTCTAGTTGTATTTTTTAACTAACATTAAAAGAGATTAATAATAACTTGAACAAATGTATTGCTCATTCATTTCCTTAATGTTTGTTAATACATTTATATGATTAACAAATTTTAATGTGCCTTTTATTTACATAAAATCATTAATAAGCGCACATAGAGACAGAAACGCAAACTTTAAACGCAACTGTTGGAGAGACTCTGCACTGGCCATCTTTCTAACATTTAAAATGTGTAACAGGAGTGAATCAGACGAGTGGGTGAGATCATTGATCAGCGCACATACATAGAGCACTATGGACAATACGAATGCGGAAACGTGCATCACACGCATAAACTATATACTTTACCCGCACCAGCATTATTTCAAACATCAACATAACCGGAGCGAATAAGACGAGTGGATGAAATCATGGATCTGCGCACAAACGTAATGAAAATAGTTGTCAACGAATTTTATTATTGATTAGCTGGTCTGTGACGTCACTTGCGAGCTGCACAGTTATAAATCAAGGGCATCTTCTTCTCTTTTACAATGATCGTTTTGGACGTGCCCCTCTGTTTTTAAGAGACGTGTCTCTCCGTGCATGCTTCTCTCCGTGCGGCAGAACTTTCATATAGATCATTCTATTCTAAAGTACAACTAAAATAGCCTGTTCATATTTGCAAAAAACTACATGTAAAAAGGTTTATTAGTAAAATAAATGATAAAAAATATTACAGTTAACACAAAAGAATTAAGTTATCATAACGAGCTATCAAATTTACTTCTGTTTTCCATCTTTTTTGTTCAGCAGCTGCCTGAACCTTACATGACAGTCTTGGCCCAACCTCAGCCTACATTGCTCTTGCTTCCAGCTTATCTGCTGAGACATTTGCAGAACAAATGATATATCTCAGTTGTACCCAAATCTTTGGGTAGCTCTTCGCTTTTAATGTACTCTTCTTCTAGTAGTCTACTTCTTTTCTAATTTCCTACCCCCCTAAAAATACATTTACGAAATCTTAGTATCGTATACTGTGATACACTGACTGAGACCAGTTTTTACTGCACCTATGCATTGTTGTTCTACTCTTGCACAAATTGCTTCTATTTTTTCCCCTACTTTGTACGTTTGTTTTGTTTAAAAGCACCTGCTAAATGATTAAATGTAAATGTACACTCCAAGTGACACTGGCATCAACGGAGCATTGCTTCTCAAAGCTAATAAAAACCTACCTCAGATCCTCAGTATCACAAGAATGTATAAATGCATTTGCCATTATTAGCATTAATCACGAGGTTGGCAGCCAGCTATCATAGGATGATGTAATACATGACTTTGCAAGCAACAAGACCAACAAGGGTTTAGGCCTCGGCAACAGTAGGAGATGCCTTGATGGCAAAATCAATCAGGTTCATTTGTTCTATAATGAAATTTTGTTTGCAAAGGTACTTTATATTTGAAGAGTTTGTTTCCAAAATGAGATAACATAATAATGAACATAATTTTTACAAACAGTTAAGTTTTTATTGTTTTTTATTGTGTTAGTTAAAGTTAAAGCTTTTATTGATGTTTACAGTATCATTTTAGATCAAACAGGTGAATATGACCGTTATTTTGTCAGTTAATCTTAAACATAATCAAACTGACTGGAGCTACCCGTGCATTTTAATGCACACTTTCCAGCCAATCGGAATCCCTTATTCAAACAGACCATGGTATAATTATATTTACTAAACTAATATTTTATATATATATATAGTATAAAATATAATATTTAAAAAAAAAATTGTATCTGCAAAACGAGGAAATTTACTGCAGTTTACTGTTGTAAATAAAATATTAGTATACTACAGTATGTGGAAAAAATATAATTATTGTATATTAAAAGAATGCAAAAACACAATAACGAAAAAGGAATTTGGTAAAAACTAAATTATATGGTTCTAATTTACCAACTGTAACATTTGTGATAAACTGCACGGACATATTTTTTTATACTTGTGCTACAACTGTTTGGCATGTGCTACAAAACTTTAAACCTCTGTAGCACCAGTGCTAGGTGCAAAAAAAGTTACCCTACAGCCCTGCTAGGGCCGGCCCTGCCCAGAAGTGTTTGGTTTCAAACTATCTTCCAAATATCTTTCTTAGTGTTTAGCAGAACAACGAAATTTACTCACGTTTGGAACAACTTGTGGGTGAGTTAATGAAGAAAGAATTTTATTTTTTGGGTGAACTTCCTTTAATGGCTGATGGCAATATGTAGAAGGGAAGCAGGTAGATCTACCAGGTAGACACGGAATACATGCGGTATACAACTATGTGAGGGTACTGCATGGATCTCCTCCCCAAACTCACTGAACCCCTGAACACCTCCTCCATACAGCTGCCTGTGTCTGGTCAGAGAGCAGAGCGAGGTAGGAGGGAAGGGGGTCAGTGGAAGCACAGCTGTCTGACCTCCGTGTAACCAGCTGCCTTAACAAAGGACCCCTGTCAGGACGCTAGAAAGGTGGCCCGTCTACCCATCTTGATTTTTTTCTCTGTTCCTTTTCTCTTCTGACACTCCCCTCCCCCATGCCGACTCCGTATCCCTGTCGATCTGTCCCAGCTGTTAAGCTTTTTTATGGTCCTTTCTTTTGGAGTGACCTCCCTTCCACCGTATTAACCCCGGCTTCCATACGCATTCACCACGTGTACGCACAAAAACGGTGCGCCACGCCCTTTTATGACATTGAAATTGGGCTTCGCCGCAAATTTGGTGCGCTAGACCTTTCTGTTTTGGGATCCGAGAGACAACCATAACCAAGATTTAAATATTAGGTTGATACTACAAATTTTATTTTTTTATTCTAAACAAAATTTCTACTTTGATTGGACTTCTGTGAAAACTGTTACATTGTTACATTACACTGAATTTAGGTAATATGTCTTTTTTTAATGTAGTAAGGTATTCTGACAGGTGCACACACCTTCCCACTGAATTTTGATAAGGAACTTGTTTAAACAATTTGTCATAAATACAGACAGAATATGGCTGGTAAAGCTTTTTAAACAGATGCCATAAGAACAGGCCTTTTGTTGGCTTGATGCCACCCAGTACCCGTCCCCCTTTTGTTATTGTTCAAGTTGCGCGTGCCTTGCAATTCACAACACTGGTAGTGGCAGGAGGCTGGGCCGTAGGCCTTTGTATTTCCACCATTGTTCCTGACACACGCTCGTGTTGACAGACACACGTGCTGACAAAAGAAACGCAGCATACCTCTGCTAATTATTTGCTGGGGCCCGTCGAAAGATGAGTCGCAGTGGCCATCTGTGATTCTCGCTTTTAATCCCTCCCTGCCCACCCGGCTGGCCCCGTTCAAATCCTTACAATTTTCTTGGTCTGTCATTATGAAAGACCTATATTTTTTAAGATTAAAATGTAGAAGGATTTCTCGCTTCTGTTGTAAGAAAAAAAAAATCTCTGTAACACCTCACTTGTTTATTCTAAGTGTGATGAAATGGATTGTAAATGGTAGTTTTAGTCTCTTGCTTGTTACATTTTGTTCTCATATCGACTTTAGTAATCTCACATGTGTCTCCATATGAAGAGATCCTAAAGGGACAGTTCGTTTCATCATCTGCTAACCCTCATGTCATTCCAAACATGTATGACTTTCTTTCTGCTGTAGAACACAAAAGAAGATATTTTGAACATCATCATTGGTGCCCATTGACTTACATTATATGGACACAAAACCATTTCTCAAAATAACTTATTTTGTGTTCCACAGTAGAAAGAGTCATTTTTCCTACTATGGGAATCAATGGGGGCCAAGATCTGTTTGGTTATAAGCATTCTTTCAAATACCTTTCTCTGTGTTCATCAGAACAAATACATTTATACAGATTTGAAACAACTCGAGGGTGAGTAAATGATGACAGAATTTTCCTTTTTGGGTGAAGTATCCCTAATAACTAATAACATCATTGAAATTAAATGGAGAGCATTGGACTTTTTACTACATTACAGCTCCATGTCCTCTGGAAAAGAAAAACATTTTATATTAGGTAAAACGTCAGTCTTACTGACAAGACTTACTGTAAATTACTGTATGCCAATAATGGTTTGGTTGCTTTATGTCTTAGAAGAACTTCAACTTGACTGACACCAAGCTGATAGTTCAATAAAACCTAAATAAAAACTTCTTAAGTCTCCTGAGCCATAAAAAAGCAAACCCATGGGCAACGAAAATGATCCGGGACGCCCAGATGGCAATTTACCTCAATCCATTCCTGCTTTTATCAAGCAGGGAACGTTTACTGGAAACATCTCCGCCTGTTTGAATGGGTTTTTGTTAAGTCAGAGGGCCTCTTTCTCTCACAGGGCTTTGTTTTCTAACAACCAGACCAAACACTCACGCTAAGGTGAACTTTTAGAGCTTAAATGACACAAGTCTTTCACCGTCAAGCTGAAAGATGGAGATAACTGTCGTCTAGCAGGGGAAACTAATTTCATTCTATCTGCTGGACTGTCGCTGCCTTTTAGTTTGAATCGATATGCTGTATTTGTCCGGCGAAGGTCATTGAGTATATTGAGCAAGGCCTGCACGCTATAGACAAGCCACTACTAAAACACAATCAATTCTGTCTGAAAATAACAGCCGATGTTCTGGAGTGTTGAAGGACTCTACAGATTTGCGAACAGGTATTTTTGGAAGATTTGTCCGGTTTATTTTGAGATAATGTTTCCAGTCATAGCCTGCTGGGATAATGGTTTCTTCTCGTAGACAGACTGGCTTAAGTGCAGACAACAGCAGTACATGCTGAACTGACTGCATTTTTATGTTCCTTTAAAACGTTTTTTTCCTGTCAGACCTCGCTGTTGTCTCTGCCCTCTGATGCAATGTACAACACAACCCTACCCAACCCAGTGGAAAATTGTAATGCTCAGAATATGCTCTTTTATAGATCACGAGATTTGGTGAAGCTCTCGGTTGTGTTTCATTTAAGTATCAACTTGGTCTCAGATGTTTCTACCAAAACAGGAGAGAACAATATAGAAACAAACAAATGAGACAGTTGTTTAATTATTAAGAGTATGGAGGTGTAAAATATATGTAGGTTGTATGTAAAAAAATCTGAATTTGGATACATTTGATGAGTTCATGTTGAAATCTTCAATAGTGTTGACGTGATTGTTGATTTATGCTCATTTTTTAGATCTTTTCGGAAACTCTGTAGACAGTTATGAGATTTTATTGGTCTTTTTTTCCACATAAATATCTGAGACGCAGGATACAAGGTTCCATTTTCCCTCCTTTGAACCTCATTGATGTCTAAGAGAAATAATTGAGATACTTAAAAGCTTTGGAAATGCATTATGAAAACCGCTTCATCGACACAACCCGATGTTGCAAAGTCTGAAACATTTAAGCAGATTTATAACTCATGCAACAAAGAGACAACCTCAGAAGATTCAAGAAATGGCACCCGCCGCCTGGATAGGAACCAGTGTCAGCTGTAATGACAGGTTCATCAGGTTTTTTGTTCCACACGTGCAGTTACGTTCTAAGTTCGCCTCATGACCCCAGGCAGCTGTCCCCCTCCATTAGCATAACAAAGTTGTCCACTTCTGCTCCCTGTGTTGGATGCCACTAGCTGTCTTGGAGCCATGTGGCATGTCCCAGCCCTGCTGTAGGCCATCTGTGGGGTTGTCCTCCTTTTCACTTAGTGACTCAGTGTTAACAGCATCCTCGGAAGAACCGACTTGAGACGTCGCACCAACATGGCTCTACAAATCTGATAATTGTGCCCATAGGAAGGAGTCACAAATAACTTCTCATTCGTGGTTTCAAACCTGTGTACATAACATTTTTCTGTTCAACACAAAAGAAAATATTTGAAAGAATGTCTGTACCTGTTGCATTACAGATCTGGTGCACCATTGACTGCAAAATTAAGCAAATAAATGACTGTGGTAGTCAATGGTGCACCAGAACTGTTCGGTTTCCCACATTTTTCAAAATATTGCAATGTCCTTCCAAAACATTGTATGTTTTTCAGGAAAACACTCTACTTTTTAAATGATTAAATGCGGTGTTGTCAAAGTTGACCAATTTTTTTTTGAAATTTGCTAAACCCAGTGACAAACATTAAGGATGACTAATAATAATTTATTGGAAAAAGTAATGGAGGCACAAGGTTTTAGAAGGACAGCTGCAATATCTTCTTTAGTGTTCGACAGAACAAAATTGATACAGATTTGGGAAAATGTAAGAGTGAATAAATGATGACAGAATTTTCATTTTTGGGGGAACTGTCCCTTTATTGTAGCTCATCTAGACTTTTTAATTATATATTTTTTTCTCATTGATTACAGACTTAAATTAGGAATCTTAATTTTTTCTAGTTTATCAAACATTCAGAACATTCAAAGGAGCATACAAGGTGTTGAATAGAGAGCTAGATAGAGTCCACATCACTTGCTGCTTACTTCATAGTCTCATCTTCCCTTGTACTCACCCCATACTCTTGTAGAAGCGGTTGCCATGGGAGCTGGTTGCCAAGCAGCCGAAAGAGGTGGTGGTTGGTGGGGGGTGTTGATGTAGATTGGAGTGATGTATGACGAACAGTGAAAATTCTTAGCGTGACGGACCTCTGGGTGTTTACGCTCTGGGTCTCCCATCAAACCCAACAGGGACCCCAGTCATGACCAGAGAGAAAGAATGAAGGGAGAAAACAGACGGCAATAGAAAGACAAGGTAATGAGTAGTTTGAGGCAGAGATTTCATCACCGATGCCTGAAAGAACAAAATCGTCTGATGCAGCGAAGTTAGAAAGACATCCAACCAGTAACACAACTCGCCTTGGGCCTTTACTATACTGGTCTGATATTGCTTCTTCAGCATCAGATGGCCGGTTTACATTATCTCAGGCTCTGAAAAGAAGCAGGCAGGGCCATTGTGTTTGCGTGAGCTTGGGGCTCTCCTCCATGGTGATGAAACTGGATGCAGGGCAACTGATAAGAGCCGGCGTGTCCCAGACCTCTGCTGGGATTAGTTCAAGCACTGCCATTTAAATGTGCTCATGACATGGAAAACAACAACAGGAGGTTTTATTTAGACACTTAGATAGTTCAAAACTGTATGACTCAATTTCTTCTGCAGAACTCAGAAGATATTTTGAAGAACGTCGGTAACCATACAACATTGGACCCCATTGACTTGTGTATGGACACAAAACCCCTGAGACATTTCTCAAAATATATTTTTAAAACAAACAAAACTAGATTAAGGAAGAATTTGACTGACCGTATTTTTTCATTTAAATAGCATTTCAATAGACATTGTCATAAGGTTATTATTATTTTTCGTTTGGCCATGATACTCATAAGTCATGTAGTTAGATGTTGTGACAACCACTTTTTCTATGTAGTTGTACAATGATTTCAGTGTCTTCTGCCTTATATTTTCAGACATGTGATGAAACTGAAGGATTTTGTCATATTGCCTCTCTGTGCAGGTAGAGGGCAATGTGTTACTGAATCATTGTGGCTTCATGTCTCTAGAACACTCCTCTTACAGTCGATCCACATAAATCTGATCCTGCTGTCTCTCACCCTCTAGAGAGGAAACATGACCATCTTTGATTCAGAGAGGTAAAAGAACATGGCAGAGAAAATGTATTCGTTGGTGTTCCATGCTTTCAATAAGAGCAGCACGAAATGTATATTTGAGCAAGCAACAAGTTAATGTTACTAGACATACTAGGTATTTATTATTTTTATATCAGAGATAAGACGTTGTTGGACTTGCTAAGGTGTTTCTGTACCTCAACTTTAAGGGCAACACCAAATTCATGTATTTAATTCTCAGAAATTAAGATCTTCCAATAATTTATTCAACCTTATATATCCCAAATGTATATGACTTTATATATAAAGTCATGACTTTATACAGAATATATGTGTTTTTTGGAGTTTTTGCATGTTGGGTGACATGTACTGCCTTGTGTATAAAATGGTTTGGGTTCACATGAAGATAGGATGTCACACATCGGATGGAATGATAATTAATTCTGGTGAATTGTTGCTACACATAAATATACTTACAAATACGTTAATGTACTAAGAACGTTGCTCAGTTAATTAAATGCTAAAACCAAAAGATTTTACATTGCAGTTATATACTGTATATAAGAGATTTATAGTTTTTTTTGTAGGAATGTGACGCTTTCTTCAAGTCAAAGTTGTCATTTGAGTAAAACAACAATTTTACAACAAAATACTGGTCATGTTTAGTTGCCTAAATGTCCATGTGAATACATTGACCCAGTCCTGCTGGTGGACTCTCATGTAGGTCATGAGAATTTAGGACAAACTCAATCAACAAAGCGTGATCAATTTAGCACCATAGAGAATCTACAGCAGTCTGCCCGGTCAAGAGACTGCCCAAATTCAGAAAAAAAATGTTGATAAAATGATTTGAAAGATAAGTGTTGGTGGACATATATAGTCAACCTGAGACAGCTGTATTAAAGGGGTTATATGGCGTGAATACGTATTTTTCTGTGTCTTTGGTGTGTAAGTTGCCTATGCATGTATTAGACTAGTAAAATTGCAAAAATGTAATTGTCGGACTTAATTGACTAAGACGCTAAATGTATACGCAAGCAAGGTGGGCGTACCTGTCAGAACAATTGCTTTGGAACCTGATGTTCCAAATATGGTAAGAGGTGTTACATTTCCGTCACAAGCTTGCAGCATTCGACCAATCACTACGCACTTGTTAACAGGCCAATCATAGCACACCTTGCTTTTCAGAGTGATTAGCTTAAAATCTGTGCGTTTCAGAGAGACAGGGTAAAAAGGACATTCAATCTTGCACGGTATGTGGAAAATACAATTTGTTTTAACCTTAAATCGTGTATACACATTGCATTACGTCTAAAAACAAACAATTATGTTCGTTTTAGCCGTGTCATATCACCCCTTTAAAATAAAGACCCAAATATAAGTTTTTTCATCAATTCACTCTAAGGCCATTCCAAACCTGTAATACTTTCTTTGTTGGAACACAAAAGAAGATACTTTGAGAAATGTCATTTTTTTATGGATTTGTGTCCAAAAAATAGACGTCAATGGGGAACAGTGTTGTTTTGTTACGAGCATTCTTTAAAATTTCTTATTTTGTGTTATTTTGAAATATTAAATATCTCCTTGTTTCGAATCACATGGGGTTGAGTAAATTATTTTTAGGTGAACTATCCCTTTTAAGAGAATTCTTCGGTCGAATTCTTCGCTAGAGCAATGAAGTTGAATGCATTTTTCTACTTCCACAGAGAATTATGCAAATTTTCGGTGATTTAGCTTTGCTGATTTGATTGATGTCAAAGTCTGTTTACGGAATTTATGCCACCATTTGGTCGGTCTCCCTCTCAGTGCACATGTATTTATAACCTTTGGCTTTTAGCAATAAACAGGAACAATGGCGTCAATTTCACTTCATCAGTTAAAAACATGCAGATCAATCGAAGTGTAAGGAGGTCTGTTAGTGCATGTGCAAACGTCAATCTTTGTTAGAGATCGCAATTTTTTTGTCACCGAACCGATTGGGTAGGGGTGGGCGATCTAGAAAAAAAAATCAAATCACGATTTTTTCCAGATAGATCACGATTCACGATTTTATCGCGGTTCTTCTTCAAGTTGGTTTTAAGACTATTTTGCAAATTAAAGGGACTTCAATACAGCCAAACTAAGTCCCCATATAAAAATATACTCTTTACCATTTATATTTTGAAGAATATTTTAATCAAGTTAATATTTAATGCAAGTGCAAGACCATAAATCAGCTGTTAGAAAAAACTTTACATTTTGAATTTTGTTTTTCATCTTGTTGCGGCACTCGGAGTAAAGCTGTGGAATGGGCGTGGAGGATAAATATTTTTGGCTGGGTATTTCGTAACGTGGAACTACGACTTTGAGCAGTTTTTTAAAGCCCTCATTTTCCACAGTCTTTATGGGAATCATGTCTTTGGCCAGGTAAAATGCAACCGCGTCAGTGACATCTTTCCAGCGCTTGTTCATTCTGTCATACGGATACGGAGTTCCTTTCTCAAATGGTTCTTTCGCTAAAGTCGTTGTTTAAGCCTTTTAGTTTCCGTATGCTTGGTTGTACCTGATTTACTCGCGTGGGATCCCTTTATAATTTGACTGTCGGCATACTCTTTCAGTCCCTTTATTTTGAGGTGGTTAAAAAGGTTTGTTGTGTTGCCTTACGACGCTCGAATCTTATCATTGCCACATTTGCAAATAACTGTTGTTTGGGCCGTGTCAGTTGGGGAAAACCCAAACCATTTCAATATTACTGATACTGGTAGAATTTTTATTAGGGACCGAGTCCTCCGTGTTTCCCTCCATCTTCACTGACCGCGTCACTTAATCTTACTGAATTCACAAGCAACGTATATGAGCTTGTTAACATGGCGCAATCTATCGCAAGTATGTTGACGAATTCTATAGAACAGCACTATATAAGACGATTTAACGATTTTCCCGAAAAAGTGGATCGTGTGCAGTCATTTTAATCGTTCGCGATCTAATATCGTCATATCGCACACCCCTACGATTGGGTCAGACCTGTTATATTAATTATCACTTATAACAGAAGCATTAGTTTTGCCTTTTTATATTGGACCTAAGTTGGATAATAAAACGAGCAGATTGACCAGGAGACATTTGCAAGCAGGACTTCACAGGACGATTCATAGAAGTGTTTTAGAGGTATGCGCAGACACACACACAATATCAGTGTGTTACACAAAAACAGCTTTCACTGCCGATGTTTAAGTCATGGAAGCTGTTATTTGACTGTTGGTTATCTTAGAATGTGTGTTGCTGAAATCTTATTACCAGCTGACTGTGGTGAAAGTAATTTAGCGTGTAGCTCAGTTAAATGTTTACAATCTCTGATAACCAAGCACTTACTCCAGCGGCTCTTCCTCTTCTCTAAGGAAGGCCTCGCCCTTTTTTGGTGTATCCCCTGGGCCGAGGTTTTTCAAATACAAGGAATAGTAACATAATTTACCCGGGAAGTAAAGGGATGTAGTCTGATTCCAGCCGTTCTCTGTAGTCCTTGAAAATCAAATTCTATTAAAGACAATATCTCGCTTGGCATTGAACTTTGAGCTTTATTATTTTGCAGATGTTGTTTATGGTCTATGTGATGGGTGAAGCAACGACACGTACACAAAAGAACAATATATCACCCCGGAGGGTATTTTTATTGAGAGTAGTATGAGTTGCCACTGTGCTGGTTGTGCCAAGATGCTTGCTTCCGTGGTATCTTGGAGTGTACGTCCTCACTTCTTCCACGAAGAGGTAAGTGTCCGGTTTCGTCCGTCTTTAACTTTACTTCCGGGTTGTCCGGGTATTTCCTTCTTCCGTCTTCCTTCCTCCTTCTACACGTCAGACCTGGGGAATCAACAGTAACACAACTTCAGTGGCATTCATACTACTGGAGACGTTGCTCACCTTCCTCGGTTTGGTAGCGGCTTAAATAGCCTCTGAGAACCCGCATCAGGTGGTGATGAGCAGTAGCGGTGCCGCTCTGATTGTCTCTGTCTCCATGACGACGCTGATAGCGGCAGGGGTGACTCGTCACAGTCTAACAGCAACATTACACACTACCTAAAGTTAGAAAATTGGCGTCAAGGGGAATGGTCGCTTTTAGTCTCCCCAACCGGAAACTGCAGAGGGTTCTGAACGTGAAATGTGGAAGTCACGCATGCATTTAGCCCATTCAATATCCCGAAATGGCTCATTGTCCCTTTTGAAACATTGGCTGAATTGGAGAATCAGGGTTCAAGGGACAGTCACATTTCGTACTAGTCATTACGATATTGTCGTGAGCACCTTAATATCACTATCATTTGGATTTCGACTTGAGGGTCACATTCTTTATTGTAGCTTTATTGTCTAACCATAAATAGATGTTTTTATAATTCATCACAGATGGTAAAAAACGTTAAAAATACATTAAAGTTTTTTTTTTTGATGAAAGTGTGTGCTTTTCAACGAGTGTTTTGTGTACAATTACATACCAATCTAGTCTCTCTGAAAAAATAACAATGGATTTGATGGAGTTCTGTCTCCTTTACTTTAGATCTTGTCTAACTGCAGAAAAACACAAACAACCAGCAGTGCAGATGGGCGCTTGGAAGTGTGTCATTACCATGTCTAGTCTAATCACCTCCGCCCGCGCTTCTCATCTGTTTATGTCTCTCTCTCTCTCTCTATCTCTCTCTCTCTCTCTCTCTCTCTCTCTCGCTACATCCTCCTCACTGTCTGTGTTGTGGAAAGACAAAAAGTTGATTTGTTCTGCAGAGGCTGCAGCTCGGTGCATCCAGCCAAATACGCATGTTTCCGTGCGTCAGCGCATGTTTTAGTGGGCGAGGGCTCGTATGGTGATGAGACCGAGCGAATGTGTTGTCGTCGCCGCCTCCGAGTTAATCTCTGAAGAGGAGGTGTGGCTGCCTCCTCTCGGATCTCAGTGCTGAATATTAAGCCTTGCTTTGCCTCTAGCTCTTCATCGAACAACAGTTTTGACTGTGAAACATCATCTTCTGGTTCGATTTCTGGACATTAAACAGATCTGACATCAAAGATGAGTTTCAGCAGCGATATGGATGATACAGAAGACGGGAGGTGAGGTTTCGCTAATATTTGGGCAAATTATTGTGTCTTGGCTCTACATTTGTATTTCTTTTAAGATATTTTGCTGGTAAATGGAACTCAGAGCTACTCCCAGATTAGTTTCCAAGCTTATTCTGCAGGCTCGTGTCTGGCTGGTAATAGCTTTCCATGAAGCGTCTGTATGGGTCTGTAAATCCATATGGCTCGGATTAATAGATAAATTAATATATCAACCAAACAGATCTGTTCTTGTGTGACGGTCCAAAAACAAGATAGCAATCTATCTTTTCTTTTGACGGGCATGGTTAGTAAGTATTCCGTGGACCGAGAGGATTCCTGTGTCAGTTTCTCTCACTGGTGGCCTTAAAGGGCCACAGTCACACACATGATATGCAGAAAGCAAAATAGGTCACTTACACTGTGCGCTGCATTAACGGACCATCAAGGTGTTTTGTTGGTCCTGGAACAACATTCATTTCTTGATTTAAGAATTGGTCACGGTGGTCAACTAATCGGTTTGTAAGACCAGTTTAGTCTTATATGCTTTCATAACCCATGGGTAAGAAAGACGAGTGTAGGTGGGATGGCTGGATTCTGGTTAAACCTGATCACAACCAGACATGTTTACATAAGACATGATCTAGTTAAATAGAGAATCAATGGAATGACACTAAATTTCATGGATCTTCACACCTGGTTCAGGTTCTGAATTAGCTGAAATACAAGCCGGTGCAGCTTGGGTCTACTGTTTTTGGAGCTGTAAGGCCACTTTGGCTAACCTTGTGCTGGCGTAACCAGGTTAACTGCTTATTCGGTTGTTAAGTTTGACGGCCTATATGGAAGGTCATATACTGTTTCCGGGTGCAGAGGCTCAATATGATGATATAAGCAAACAACAAACAAATGCTAATATATGCTCATGGAGAGCTATAAAGTTATCGGTACACCACTATCCTAACCTTTATCTTCATAACGAAATCCCACATGGCCAGTCAGCGATTCATTTTTCCTAGTTTAGTCAAATATTGATGTCGTAGATTCTGTGAGCCTGGAGACTGTGAGTTAAAAAATGCTCCGCTTAAATATACAATGTGAGTAAACAGTTGTAATTAACAGATGTTTAAGCTGTAGCCCTTCTTGAAATGAATAGATGCTTGGAATAGAAGCTAATAGCTTGGTTTTTACAGCTTGGGAACTATGGTGTCACATGGATATCTTTGATTTACCAAATGATAATCTATAACCTGACTTAACGTGTTTGAGGGGACTGACGTGGCAATTTCTGACTCAACCAATGTTGTGAGGTAGTCTTGACATCAAACTGACATCAAAATAGTGATTACTGCAATTTCATTTTGTGCTTCTAGTCACGTGGAAATTACCTCCTTTTTGAACAGAGTTCAAAAGAGATGGAAATAGATTTCAGTCTTAGATTTTTTATCTCTAAAATGAAGCTTATGGCAATTCAACAGCTGTGTAGCTTCTATCCAGCAGTGAGATTAATGTTTTTTCTTAACCATGTAGAGTTTATAAAAGCCATTCCTAAAATAAACAGCACAGCGAGGGTCCAAACTGAGAGCAGTTATCATTTGTGAAAGGTTATTACGGCAATAAATTCCTGGTAGACCAATTATAAGGTCACACATTATCTGTCATCAAAACCCTCTACACAGAACATATTCCTGAGGAATATCCTCGTGCTCCACACAGGCAAACAGTAATTATGTGTTATGAGCTGAACTCGGTTTAGGATTGTGGTAGTTTAAGGGAGAATGAGGATTGGGAAAAGCCACAGAAGCCATTGTTGGTTAGGCCGAGTGTCAGTGAAGTGCGGAAGAATCCTGCTGTTTGTGGCAGTCTGTGATTTTGCTGTCTTGCTGCATTAGAGCCAATGGCTTTCTAACTTTTTAAAGCGACATGCACACGAACACATAAGGGAAGTACGCAAAGGTTATTTGTGGCTGATACTGATGAACAAATAATTGAACCCCATTTTAGGCACAATATGTGTTTTCACTCCTAGTGGTCGCAAATTAATAACAAAGGTGGATGAGGATGCTGTAAAGGAGCGTGGAACGATGGGAGTTGTAGTCTTGAGCTCCACTGCGGATGGAAATCAGACATACAGGACGATAATTAAATGCAGTTTTAAAACGGATCCATTATAACATAATGTGAAAGAGTTTCTTCAAGAGTACACATCAACATCAAAAGTAACAGCAATATCATTAGCAAGCCACCCTTCTTATGCTGCTACTTTTACATTTTTCATAAGATGCTATACTTGAATGTCATATGCCGATCGGTTGGCACACTGGTAAAAAATGGCAAATTACTACTTTAGGTGTCTGGCCATAAAACTGGCAAAATAGGTTTTGTATAAAAGTGTAGAATTACTGAGCCATTTATAACTGCTTTGTAATTGAATAACAAATATTTTTTCCATTTTGGTAAAAGCATAATATTTCATATAGGAATGCTGCGATCAGGATTTTTAAAGCCGATATAACAATTTTTTATATATTTTAACAGCAATTAAACATAAAAACTTAAATGCCGAATCAGGTTCATCATATAAAATGCTTTGGACACGTCTCCTCCATGTTAGATTTCTTTGGAACATACAGAGCAAATAGTGAAACTTCTCGAAATGTTATAGTAATTCCAAACTGGTGATGCAGGGTTTTTCCCGGCTCAAAATGAGATGGTGGTGGTGCCATCCTGATCTTGTGCACACACGGATGTATAGGCCTACCGTACCTTAAGGCCACCTCCAATTTTTATATGCAGGAAAAACCCTGCGCTTAGATGACTGGTGGCAAATCATTTACATCATGTATGTCCTCACGCGTTGATGTCATCAAACTGATCGGTTTGTGAGATTGGAGAAGTGAGTGGAGAAGAGTACCTACCGATCAAGTCATAAAATGTGATTATAAGAGATGCACCGATACCATGTTTTAAAGACTGTGCGCAAGTACCAATATTTTTTCTGGTACTCGCCGATACCGATCCCTTTACCCTTTTTTGTGAGGTGGCAATTTTCCAAGCACAACACAGTGAGTTTAATAAAAATAGAATAGCTTCATAATTACAAACAATTGCACCTTAAACACATTATGAAAAAATAAATAATTTGATGTGCTTGTCACAAACGTTCAAAGCAAAAATTTCATTCAGTTTTGTCACAGGAGGTATTGGTCTTTGGTATTGGTGAATTTTGAGGAGTACGAGTACATGATCTTATTATCGGGCCCGATACCATGTTCTGGTATCGTTGCGTCCCTAATGATTATCGGCCAATACCGCTTTGCGGCCGATCAATCCATGCATCAGTAATATTATATCAAGTTGTTGTGTTATATATTTTAAGAAATCAAACTAGAAGGATTTGACAACCATATTGATATTCTAATCACAAAGTAAAGTGGGTAGTTGTATATTAAACACAGATGCACATGTATGTTTTTCTTACGTTCATAAACCGCTGGGGACAAACACTTTAATAATTGTGCGTTCAGACAATTTACAAATAGTGTCTATAATGCACAAAAACGTCTTGGCTACGTCTGTAACCTCAGTTCCCTTTCTGTCGGTCTCTCGACGTTGTGTCGAGAACGACAGATGGGGTTCGCCCTTGAGAACCAATCAACTCTGTCTACTAGGAATATGGTCGACATAGGTATGGTCTCGTCCTTGGAGGAGAACGCATGCAACGTGCGGACTGAGTAGTTAACCGCGAGGTGGAGGTCCACCTGGGGAAGCTCATGGGTTACCAGGAGTGGGAACCATTCTCATGAGGATACATCAGACAGAACAGCCCACGGAGGGGGTGTTACAGACGTCCGGTAGCACTAGGTCCGGTTAGAGCTATCTGTGATAGTTCATATGGTATCCCGGCCTAAGGGGGAAAGCTGCTCTGCCCAGACAACCCCCAGGGGGTGCTTGCTTAGTGATTGATGAAATGCCTGTTCTTAACCAGTGTTTGGGTAAGAAGGAAGGTTGGTGAGATACCTGTTCTTAGCCATATGTTTGGGTAAGAAAAGAGGTAGATAGCACACTCACCCAACCTACTGGAGGGTGGAAAGGTGCTTTCGCCGTC
This sequence comes from Triplophysa dalaica, assembly GCF_015846415.1. Taxonomy (NCBI): domain Eukaryota; kingdom Metazoa; phylum Chordata; class Actinopteri; order Cypriniformes; family Nemacheilidae; genus Triplophysa; species Triplophysa dalaica. The sequence continues at coordinate 9,542,086 of NC_079550.1, read as the reverse complement.
GTAACGGCATCCACGACCCAGTGCACCAGCCTCTGCTTGGAGACAGCCTTCCCCTTCTGCTGTCCTCCAACACAGACAAGGAGCTGGTCAGAGCTGCTCTGCGTGTGGTCCAGGACACAACACGGATGGGGTTGGGTCTTCCTCCCCGATGGGGTGCGCCTGCAAGTCCACCACTTGGTCCCGGAAGGGAGAAGTGGAAACTTTGGGCACGTATCTGGGTGTATATGGGTCTCAAGATAACGTGAGATTTGCCAGTGCCGAATTTAAGGCAATCCGGGCACACAGAGAATGCTTGGAGGTCCCCTACCCTCTTGAAGGAAGCGAGCGCCATCATGAGGGCCATCTTACTCATCAGGTGAGGAGAGCTAACCATATGTTGCGGGGGGTCCCCGGAGGGAAGGTTGGCTCCGCCTTTTTGCCTGCCTGGCGGGAAAGCAGCACGCACCTTCGGTTTGAGAGTGGTGGCAGCTGTCGTGTGTGTATGACCTATGCCTCGCCAGGGCGTAAGGTCGGGTTGCCGGGCATAGTCCAGTGGAGTGTGCGATTGGCTGGAAGTACACCCAGGGAGAACGGAAAAGCTCTGTGAGTAAGTGGGCGCCAGGCCCTGAAAAGGAGCCGTCCCATAACGACCGATCAGAGCCATTGCTGTGAAGGTCGGGCCGATGTTGTTCTCCCTGGGGTCTTCCCGTCAGTGTCCCTTCTCGCGAGAAGGTTGCTGACGGGGTGGAGGTTTCCGCCTCGACCTTCGCTTCTGGGGTGCCGCCTGTGGGGGCACAGGAACCGGAGCCGATGTCGAAGGGGTCCTGGGTTGCCGGGAAGCAGACATCATGCGGGATCTCGGAGGCCTCTAGGCGGCCTCTAGGCGGCCGAGTCGTGGCACGGTAAAATGTGCCTAATTGCCACTGTCTGCTTCGCAGTCCTCAACGGTGTTACCAACAACCCACCCTGTGAGACGGGTGCATCAAGAAAGTGGTATTTCTCGGTGTCACTCTTCTGCGCAAGGTACAGCCGGGGGTGTCTCTCCTGGACCTCTACTGTGGACATTGCCTGACCCAGGGCCCATGCCGCCACCTTGGTCGCCCGTAGAGTGCTGTCAGTGGCGGCACGGAGATCCTGCATTATATACCCGGGTCAGCCTTACCCTCGTGGAGCTCTCTCAACGCCTTGGCCTGGCGGACCTGCAGGATGGCCATGGTGTAGAGAGAGGAGGCAGCCTGGCCCGCGGCAGTGCAAGCCTTCGACACCAGTCGCCCAGAAGGTCGCCGCAGGTAGGGACGATCCGCTGCTCTACGTCGTAGATCCGGCAATGTAGAAGAAGAATTCGTTGAATTTGTTTTGGTCGTAGTCATGAGCGAAGGCTCTGAAGAACAAAAGCTAAATGAATGCTGCACGCCGGCTTCCTTTTATACCGGACATCCGGGGACGGAGACTAGGGGTGTATCGAAATTAATCGTTTTTACGATGCATCGCGATGCAAACAAGGACGATTCGGTATCGGTTCAGTTACAGACCATAACCGGTTATTAAGTACTTAAGTTTTTCTGACGTCATGTCGCATACATGCTTTAATCAAAATGCTCCAATTACTTTAAAAGCCCACATCTGTGCACATTTCGGCTTTTATGAAAAATGCGGTAAGCACGACCTGGACAGGACACAAACTGTGTGTAAATCTTGTCACACACAAATAAAACACACAGGGGCATGTGCGTAAATCCCGGGGGGACGGAGGGGACACTTCCATATCCGAGGGTTGTCCCCTCCTCAAATCAATTAAACTTGTATTCTCTATTGTCATATATATGTTAATGTTTACCTAAACTAATTGTGCACTGCCTGCTCTCCGCGTTCATCTCACCTGCGCATTTCGCAACATATTTAAGAGGTATGCGATATATAACAGGTATGCGATCAGTTCATCCGTGGTTGTTGAACTCTAATATGAAGGCTATTTTTTCACTTTAAATTAAGTGATTCTCTTTAATGTAGTTGATGCTGATTCATTAATAAATTAGTTGTTGCAAAAATTCTGTTTACCGATGTATTTTACATGAATCTGCTATGTAAGCGATTATACCGTTACTTAGCTAGTAAACGTTAACGAGTTAATGTTAGCTTGTAACAAAGGACGTCACACACTGCAACTAACACGCCGAAGCTGTTCCCATGCATTGTTTAATTTTTGGCGACCTGGCATGATGTGAACATTAACCGCCACAATTAGCCACCGATCCTGACATTCAGGTCCCGTGTCACACACCGCCACGAACATACCGGTTACACTTTTGTGACGTTGGCACTATATCTAAAGTCCACAAAAGGTGCACAGCTTTCATTCAGTTGGAGAAGGTTGTTTTCTCAGCATCTATTTTGTGCAGTATGTTCGTGGCGGATAAGCTAAACATTCAGTTTACTGAAACTTGGGCGATTCATCAACGAGTACAACACAGAATTTAAGCATTTGTCACTGTTACTGATTGTTTGTTTGGGAGCGAACACGAACATGAACAAAGTTTGTTGGAGGAGACAGTGCACTACAGGGGAAAGTAACAACCACTCATTAATGTAGATCTACGGTGACTTTATCATATGATGTTGCAGTATAAATCAGGATAACATGTGTTTAAATAGTGACTCATTGTTAACATGTAGTATCATGGCTATTGTGATTTTATATTTGTTTCCTGTCTTCACAACAGAGACAAAAAATATAAATGGTATGAAGCTTTTTTGTTCACTTGTATTACAGTATGTGAAAGTTCAGTTCAGTTATAATATGACTGCAAATCTGCATGATAAACCTATAAACCTAATGCATATTGTCGCTTAGTGTCGTAGTAAGTACAATTTTGACTGTATTATTTGTATCCCCTTCAAAAATTGCTCTTGAGAATTTGTATGTGTATTGCCCCCCCCCTACTGTTAAATGAGATTTACGCCCAGACTTGAGTTTTGTTTGATGTTTGATATTCAAATTAGAGCAGGTAAGATTACAGTTTCAGTTTATACTGCCTGTATCTATTGACAAACATGTGAACTAGTAAAATTGAAATTTGAGACCCCAATGCATCGTGATATCGAATTGAACTGAATCGATGACATGATAATCGTAATTGAATTGAACCGTGACACCAGTGTAGGTTCACACCTCTAGCGGAGACCGGCATGCAAATTTCATTTGCCAAATTTCATTGGCCTTTTCTATAGTAGTCAGAGTTGATTGGTTCTCATGGGCAAACCCGATCTGTCGTTCTCCACACAACGTCGAGAGATCGACAGAAAGGGAACTGGGTCACACCCGCATGACTCAGCTTCTGAGTCTTTTTGATTTTCTGTCCGCTGTGAAACACAAAGAATAGATTTGATGAAATATCACTGTTTCACATCATTCAATTAAAACATTTTAGTTCATCTTATGCATTTTAAAAGAAAGTGGTACAGATTAGAAGCGATACCAGGGGTAAATAAATGATGACCAGACTTTCTTGTTTAGTTGATCTGTTCCTTTAATCTCTGCTGAACTAAATCGTGAGCGACTGTCTCTCCTCTCATTGCCAATTTAGAGAAGCGAGCACAGCAAGAGGCTGAAGTGCCACGTTACAATTACTCCCTCTCCAAACGCACCCAAAAAGCCTCCATTAGCCCCGTCCACCCACGGTGTCTCTATAATGAGCGCAGGCAGCTGCTGCGGTTCGATCCAATGTACTGAGACCATTGATTTCAGGAATAATGAGACAAAAGCTATATCTGCTTCAGCACAGTTGCACGGCAGTCTTTGTATCGCCACAGTCTGACATGTTCGGATCAGAGGAGTTTTAGACAGCAGTGTTTTGTAGATTTTGTGCTTTAGGGGCCCATCTGTTCTGGTTTTACACGGGATGCTTTAGTCTTCATGTTCACTGAAGCGTCATAATAAAGCATCTTCTCCACTTCTTTCTCTACTCGCGATTCTTTTACAAGCCTTATGTATTATAATGGTTCATCCAAAAGATAGTTTGAAGAATGTTGGTTACCAAACAAATCTTGAATGCATTCGTTTCTTTTTCTCATTTCGTTTCAGCTGTTTCTCATTTGTTGCTGAAAATGTTTTCATGGAACGACCCTGAACTGTTGTGTTGTCGATTCGAGTTTCAAAATCACTTCTCAGGAATGAATCTGTCATGATTTGCTGGCTGCATGTTTGTCTGTGAAGCACACGGTTGATGGGTAATAATGCCGCAGTGGCATCGGCGAGGACTTGGGCGTTTGTGACTGCCAGCACAGCGAGAACGTCACGCATCAGAACTGTGACCTCGATAAGATTCAATGATGCTTTTCTCCCTCCCCTTCTTCTCTCAAGCTTCCTTTTTCTTCTCCTTATAAAGTCTCATTCTCTCCTTTTTCTCTCTCTCTCTCTCTCTCTCTCTCTGGCTGGCGTTCCGCTCGTTCTCTCTGTATGGCTGTATGTCTTTTCCTCCCTCTCTGCTTGTTCTGGATCTTTGGCAGGAGTTCAGTCGTTAGATCAGTCCAGAAAGTGGAGCAGAATCTCGGAAGATCCTCCCATCCTGTTCCTGCAAATGCATTGATTTGCTTGCATGCTTGTTTCTTGAGGTATTGTGATCAAAACAGAGTCTAGAATAAATGTATCTGCTTTACAGTCAGCAAGAGATACTGGACAAATGTTAAATCATCAAATTGAAAGGAGTTGGCTGATAATGATATATAATGTAATAAATTACTAGATTTATTTGTAAAATTGACTGTTTTGTTTCTTGTTTTTTAATTAAAATGTTGAGTAGATTTTAAGGACTTTTCATTTGTCAATTGGTTTGAGGACTTTTCATTTTTTTTGTGTTTGTCCATCACCAAGTTTACAAAAACAATATCATTTTTTTATTAAAAACAAATTGTCCATATAAACACTTGTTTAAATACAAACTTTTTTCTGTAGAAGGTATATATAGCTTTCTTAGGTATGTATTAAGGTAAAATTATGATTTTACTACTAACTACTAACAATATTTCTCCCAAACGTCAAATACAAATATTGCAGAAAATGAGAATTGGACAAATAGGTCAAAATAACAGAAAAGATGCTCTTTTTTTCAGACATCAACTACAACAAAGAAAACAAGTATATTCCCATTTATGCAATACAACAGTACAGTTTTGTACATATATTTAGGAAATGTTAAAAAATATTTTTTTATATGATGAGCCAGATGACCTTGATTTTTATCACAGCTTTCATGTGTCTGGTCATGCTGTCAGTCTTTCGCGTTGCTGTTGAATTACTGTTGAGGTTGAATTTCATCAAATTCAACAAACACTGGACTGGTATGATAACAATACATCGAGAAATGTTGATTAAACGAAAATTTGGAATGGTAAATTACATTTGCACATATATTTTTATTGCAAAAACAAGTTTTTGGCATGATATACTCTAAAATGGCCCTGCGATGGGTTGGCACTCCATCCAGGGTGTATCCTGCCTTGATGCCCGATGACTCCTGAGATAGGCACAGGCTCCCCGTGACCCGAGGTAGTTCGGATAAGCGGTAGAAAATGGAATGGAATGGAATACTCTAAAATGAATCATACATTTTGGTCATAACTCTTGTGGCAAGGGCCAGTCTGCAGATTGTGATTCCGGTATCTCCCGTCAAACTCATCAACAGGCACGTGCTAGAGCTGAGTAAACCCCCAAAAGAGACTCAGACCATAAAAAACACTCAGAGCAGTGTGGTCTTGTGAATGTGTGGGTGTGTAATTGGGTGCATGAGGGTGTGTTATGTGTTTGGGCTACGGGCCAGGCACTTCCTCAGCTCTATGTCCGGCACCTGTTACCCGTAAAGCTTCAGGGATTTGGGGAACGTGCGCATTTGGCTGCCTTGGACGGTGAAGCTATAAAACCCAGACCGGGAGAAGTAGTGTGACTGTGACATGTGGTCCACATTGGATATAAGTTCTTCGAAGTTGTTGGATGTTTTATAAAAACGCCTGAACACTTTATAGAGGGAAGATGCCAAACTGTGTGAGGAGATGTTAATAACTTCTTGTAGCTTGCCGTTGCTTGTTTTAATAGATGATTGCAAATGTGCATATTGCAATGGTTTGCAATAGCTGAATGATTTAAATAAATACTTTCTAAAATTATGCAAAGTTGAGGTTGATGCAGATAAGAGAGAATGATTCCCATAAAGAATGTGAGATGTATGTTGGTTATATAATTTTCAGGGGGTTTTAAAAACAATATGTTTTTTTTACTAGTATCTAAATTGATTTTCCAAACTTTAAGCGTTGTTGCATGCATTGCATGTCATATATTGTTTTTAGCATATTATCACATAGTAACTTATATTGTGCCGTCCTGCCTTAAATACTATTTATGTGATTTTTGTATTTCAGCTTGGTCTAACTGGCTTTGGATTTTTGCATTTTTGAGAGCGGTCTGGCTTTGTGTTTCTGTGCATCAGTATTTGCTATTACCAATGCAAATGAAGGCTAGAATGAATGACTTCATTATGCTGAATAAAAAGGGCTCTTGAGGGCACAACAACTGTTTCAAATACACAGGGAAATGCAATGTCTGTCATCTAAATTTAATTCATGCTCTTTTAAACAAGGAATACATTTACTACTCAATTAAAATGATGTCGTAATGAATGCTATGGATTAAATTGCCAAATGTTTGTGGAAGTCCAAATCAGATAATCTTAATAAGAATAACCAGAAATATAAGCTACTAGGTGATGTCAACATTCAGGTGACACCTGTGTTATGATAAATCACTCAAAACGGTCAGAAGCACTTGAGCTAAGACAACACTAGAGCAGTTTAGTAGCCTTATAATGATAGCATCTTATTTTTGGCTTTCTTCAGCAACAGAGAGTTTGAGAGCGTGGAGATGAACAAACTGCGTCAGAGCCTGCGCAGGAAGAAGCCCACCTACATGCCGGAGGCCAGTCGACCCCATCAGTGGCAGGCCGATGAAGAAGCCGTACGAAAAGGAAAATGCAACTTCCCCGTCCGGGTAAGAGACATGACTGTTTTTTTCTGTAGAGCCCAATGAGTGTTTTCTACTTGTGCCAAACGTCCAAAAGATAAATGCTGATTTAAACACCTCATCGTATCTAGCTAAGCGCCTAGGTTTGAAGATTTGAAGCTATGCGTTAACACAGATATTAATTTGAATGGTAACCAATTGCAGGGTTCGCGCCTGTCCTTAATGCCTTAAATTCACTTTTCATCATTTTAACCATTTGACGTGTATGATTACACCACATATAGATCATTGGATCACACGGGTGTGATTAGAACATTCAGCGGTTTGGCTGCCACTGAGCCAGAGACAGTCTAAGTCCTGTCACATATCACAACTATGCAATGCTTTCTACCACATAATGTTTATTTTAGGCTTCAGACATATACACATGCCAAAAATCACAAAATACATTTTGATTTTGTAAAATACACTCTGATGTCTATGTAAGCGGAAATTTGACAGATTTGTTTTGGCACGAATACGTATTTTTGGTGTGTTACAAGTTGCCCATGCATGTATTAGACACGTAAAATTGCAAAACTGAAAGTTTCGGAACATAACATGCATTCTATCTAAAAGCGAATGCTCACACCCCCACAAAATCTACGTCAGTTCGTGGTATGATTTGACTAAGACCGCTCAAGTGTATACGCAAGTAAGGTGGGCGTACCTGTCAGTATTGAAGAGGAACCTGATGTTCCAAATGTGGTAAGAAGCGTTACATTTCCGTCACACACTTGCAGTTTTCGACCTATCACTACGCACAGGTTAGATGGCCAATCAGAGCACACATTGCTTTTCAGAGCGATGGGCTTTGTAATAAATCTGTACGTTTCATAGAGGCGGGGCAAAGAGGAGATACAAACATATACGGTGTGTGGAAAATACAGCGTTATTGAACCTTAAATCTTGTAGACACATTGCATTACATCTAAAACAAACGATAATATTCATTTTAGCTGTGTCATATGAACCCTTTAAACAACAAAGCACATTCGCATGCACATTTTTTACAATCATAAATAATAGATATTTCATGACATATTTAACAGTTTGTTAAAATTTTGAGTAAAAAGAAAAAAATTATGTAAATGCAATACATCAGTCAAACAGCTGCGACTCTGCGGTGTGTCACATGATAATTAGTGCCGCATCGCCATGGAAATGCTAAAGTGATAATGTTACCTTCTTAAAAAAGGAAAAGCTTGATTTTTTTATTAACTGCATTAAATGTACAAACAAAATAGGAAATCAATCTTAATTCAAAATCTACACACATTAGCATCTTTGTTTGAGCACACCAGTAATGCACATTCACAAATACAAATTGAGAAAAAACATCCCACACCCCCATAAATCTACATCAGTTTGTGTGATGATTTGACTAAAACCGCCCAAATGTAAACGCAAGTAAGGTGGGTGTACCTGTCAATTGTTCCAAATATGGTAAGAGGCGTTATATTTCTGTCACACGCTTGCAGTATTCGACCAATTATCGGCCGTGACTGGTGACCTGCCGGTCAGTCTCACATCTTGCCGATTCGAAGCCGATCGTTTGTTGCCAGCGACGTGGGCAATAATGTCAAATATGCAAGTAAACGCCCGATCAAGACGGCTGTCTTTCACTACTCATTTTCGCTCGTGACTGCATGGTTCCACCAAACTACGCGTGTCTGCGCGCGCGCACACATCATGTAGTGCACAGACAATTTTTGACTGTCCAGTAGTTCACCTTCGTTGCTCCGTCTACTTTGAGTATGTACTACATGCTAACTGTGATGCTAAACTCTGAAACATGCTAAACTCATGTTGAAGTTGTTCACTATGTGTAAAACAAATGTAAATTCCATTCAACCCGATTAATTGTCTTACGGTAAAACTATGGTCATTTCACTGAGGTAAAATGACATTCAACATAAACTATAAAAAATGAATAAATCAACCAATATTTGTGATATATATATCTGATTGTGTTCTTTACTATCACAAAAAGGCAAATACATATACATATTTAGAGTAGAATACCCTGATAAGATTATTTACTTTTGATTGAAGTGGCAGCTAAAATCAACCCACTTCTTTTAAGAACTACAGACCCAAGATAAAGACAAGTTATTTTACATTTCAGAAAGAAAAAATAAAGCAATGATAGTTTCATAAACGGAAACAGACAAGAATAAAGTTAAAGTATTTTATTGTTATCTTAGAGTTTTGTGAGAGTACAAAAATGAAAAAGGTCAATTAATGGTTTAAGTTTATCTATATTTCATTATTTATACGTATTTTCAGTCACAGAGTTCTTCAATTTAAGAGTTATTTGGGCAAGAGAAGATTCTGTAATTTAATGCAGGTTGTAGAACTGTATTGAGGGAAATTGTAATGTTCAATAATTTATGTAATGATAATAAAAAATATGAAAAAATGTGTATTGAAGAAAAGTTAATGTTTATTTATATACTGTCATATCGGCAAAAATCGGAATCGACAGGTTTCACTTATAATAAAATCAGATTCGGGAAAGAAAATTGCAATCGGTGCATCTCTGATTAAAACTAGCTTAACTATTTTAAAATACGCAAACTGGCAATATTAAAGCTGTTGAGTGTCGGCTAAAGTAATATGAATTAGCCTGAAAGAAAATTCAGTCAGAAGAGTTTTTTTCACTTTAATTTATGCCTTCTAATACCTTTTACTTATGCAGACCCCAGCGTATATGCAAAAATGCTTTCTATGGAGAAATATGTCAATATTTTATGGACTTTGAATTTAAATTTTTAAGACTAGTCCTGTATCATTAAAGCTGAGCAGCGTAATTAAATTCAACCTAATTTTACGGTGTAGCCGGAGGCTCCAGAAGCTTCACTGAGATGTAATCCTGCTGTGGCCTCTCTCCTCATGGCCACTATAATCACATAACATAAACCTGACCTGATCGCTATTATATGTGTCAGCGTTAAGACGTTTTGATTGTTTCAGGCTGGATAAAATGGCCCACATCAAAGTTTCCTCTTAATATATTCTCCGCTGTCTCTTTAAATGGATCCTTGTTGAAATCTACTTTGGCACATTTCACGAAAGAGTTCGTCCGGCTCAGTGATCACAGTAAAATACATTAAATGTAATGGATGGAATACAGGAAATGTAAAGCTCATCAGTTTTGACCTCTGTCTCTCTCTCTCTCTCTCTCTGTTTTCCCGCAGTATCTCGGTCTGGTGGAGGTAGAGGAGTCCAGAGGGATGCATGTGTGCGAGGAAGCCGTGAAAAAGCTGAAAGTGGTGTGTGTTTTAATGCTTTCCATCTCTACTCCATAACACATTTCTCTTGGTATGAAAAGCAAATTTGCAGCCATAGAAACACATTTAGAATTGGTAAGTAAGAAATAATGTACAGTTAGACAGTATGTACACATAATGTACTGATAATATACAGTTAGCAGGTAGGGCTGGATTCAATCAATGTCTCGATGTGTATGTATAAAGAAACTTAAAGGGAGAAGGGGTTTATCATTTTAATCAACCTAATCAAATCATGTTTTTGTTACTCCAGCGATGTAAAAACCCAAAACTATTTCTGTAAACATGTTTTGCTGATGTTAACTTTATCCTAACTAGACGCATCAGACAGCCAAAATAAGTAATTTTTGACAGTTAGCTATGTTAAAGTCGACTATGAAATAAAAATTTCCTTTTCTTATTTTTTATGGAATATTGTAGTGTTTTATATAAATAATTTATCTGTGCACTTCATTATTTATTTTCAAATCCATGTGCACTCATAATATTTAATCAAAAACTTAAACCTCTCAGAACAATTTATTTTCCTGTCACGAGTTAAGACATGAGGGCGGGGCTATTGGCGACTCGTTCCTGCCCCTCCCCTTCATTAAGAAAAATTTAAATCTTCCTCAGTTTGTAGCAACAGTCAACTTCCAACGATCCAGTCAATTGTGAGGAACAAAATCAAGTCCTGCCTAATTTATTTTCTAATTTCAGTTGCCGTTTCACACGGATATACATCACATAGGGGAAAAAAGTCGATCGCAAGTCTCTTGTCAACTTTAAATCACACATATGAAGGAAACAAATCTTTGAAATAGGTGAAGAAAACATGTTTATCTTGAATAAATATAATAGAATTGCATTATTTTGTTTTAGTAAACACTGTAAGGTAACACCACACAAAGGGTTAAATCACTATTTTGCAAACTAAAATAGTGAAATCAAGTAAGCAAAACCATTATAAATATATCTTAAATATATCTGCTATCCTTCTGAAACCTTGTATCTCCATATTCCAGGATTTTCGTTTCTTTGCAATAAATCATTAGTCAACTTTATGTTTGTGAATAGGTTTTGCAAATATAAATACAATTATATAAATTATATTATATCAAATATATTATAGAAATAAAAAAAGTATTAAAAGTGTTTGTCAACTTTGGCAACACTGTATTTAATCATTTAAAAAGTACATTTCCTGAAAAACTTCTAATTTGAACATCAAAGGTTTGGAACGGCAGCAATGATATATTTCATATATAGATCTATTGTCCAGCAAGATCACCTGGTCTGTCAGGATCAGTTCAGGGAAGAGAACCCAGATGCAGGCATCGGTGTGTGAAAAAAAAACTGAAGAACAGGGTCAAAACTGAAAACCTCACATGATATAGAGGACTGGGGAAACAAGGCCTAGAGACACGATAAACTAATTTAGGGGAGATTAACAAAGGAAAATTAACAAGGGACAGGTGTCGGGAATGAAACACTAATGGAAAGCAAACGGAAATGAGAGGGGTGGGGCCAAAGACGAGACCAGAGAGAGCATATGTAATGTCAGAAGCAACAATAACATGCCTCTCTCCCCACAAAACATGACGCTCTGTCATGATCCTGCCACTAGAAATAAAAAAAAACATGACATGATGAGGCAGAATCATGACATAGTCATTATCATGATATAAACCCCTTCAGGGTGATTATATTGAATCGGGGTCCTGATCACTCTAAACATACTGTATTGTGCGAGTCTATAAACTTTGTGTGAGGACTAAGGATTTAATGTACTGTTAAAACATGAGGCTCAGTTATTTACAAAAATCTATCTTTATTGAACTCGGCTGTTTCATCGATGCTCATTGTCTTTAGCATGGCTGCTCTGTCAATAGGCAAATCCTCATCCTACAAATCTTGTCAGAGCAAAAACTGTGTGTATTTCTATATATGTTATCATGTTATTTTTGCTTTTTATGCAGACCTTTCGCTCATTGCTGCATTTTGTCACTGAATTTGGCCACACCGTATGTGTGGCTCTTGTCTTTGGGACCCCTCCATCTGTTCATATACACTTTGCTTAATCTGTCTACACATTTCTTACCTATTTACCCAAAGACTCAAGGTCTTTATATCATTATTGAACCTGTTTCTTATTCCACGAGTCACTCGTCCTCTCTGTGAATTCCTCTGTGTTCTGCTGTCTTGGCGAATTTGGAAAGCGACTCTTTTGGTTCTTGTAACGTCAGTTTAATTTTATTGTTTTGTCCTTGAATTAACCGCATCCTTCACTTTTATTTAACTTTACACCGCTTTTCCAGAACCATCTGTCCCATCGGTCACCAACTGAGACAGATGCACAACATACTCATAAAAAGATTTAAAGCCTTTTCATAAAGTGAATGTGCCGTTACAGATTACAGAAAATAGATGACAGCCTTATAACACAGCATCTTGTAAGGGCATAGTATGTTTTTTGTGTAATGCACAAAAAATAAATTTGCTATCTGTATGCTTTGGTGTTAAAATGAAATATGAATATTTGAACATCTTGATTTGTCTCTACTAAGCTTGTCGCCGTGCATTCTGGGATTGTCTTCTAAGAACATTGTTTCACACTTGATAGGTTTTGTATCAAGAAATGACAATTTTTATAGAAGGTCAGCATTTTATCGAGCTGCTGTTTTTTTTAGTTAGCAAAAAAAATGCGTTGTGTGGGTAAAAATGATCTTGCTACTATGCAGAGCTTATCAAAAATAAAATAACAGCATGTTCAAATATTGATGTTGTTTTCATTTAATTTATTCTCAGAGTGGAAAGAAAACAGTCAAAGCTGTGCTGTGGGTGTCTGCCGATGGCCTGCGAGTAGTGGATGACAAAACCAAGGTAAATCTGTGTTTGTGTGTCTGCATTTTATTCTGTGTCCATTGAAATCCATAAATAAGTAAAGGCCCTGAAAAGTTACTGCGGACTGTATTAACCTCACTGAGATTCCCAAGCCATCAGTTAGTCTGTACAGAAGCGAGTCTGTCAAAATATGTGGTGGGAGGGAAGTTGGCAGGCCTGTTAAAGACTGGTCACATGACCAGTCGCCCTTTGACGTTGAGATGCCGTTCAAAGTCAAGGGTTCTGCGAACTGTGCTTGACTCTCATTGATGCTTTGAAATTTTGGAGTCGTGTTACATCCTTTCCACAGACATTCAGACACACAAAGTCTGTAGATTTCACTAGAAAAGGTCAAAGGCTTTACATAATGAGTACAATTATGCGCTGTTCCTCCTCGGTTCACAAAGAGGAAGGCAGAGGGCCACAAAGCATTCTTGTTGGTTTCCTGTAAGAGCCAGCCATAGCCTCACTGTGCCTTTCTGGTAATCTTCACATATGTATATGAGTCAGCACAACTACCTAATCCTTCACTCTGCCATACGTCTACACATGCCTCCTGTGTCCGGCTCCTCCTCCTTATCTAGCTGTTTAACACTGCTTAAAGAAACAGTTCACACAATAATGATTCTGTGTCATTAATACCAATCCTGCCGCCACGTACAATGCCGTCTTCTTTATTATTATTTGTGACCAAATTGTTGAATCTCTACTAATAATGTAATATTGTAACAAATAGAATTCACAACAAATCAAACTGATATATTTTGGCATATATAAAGTGGCCACCATATGTCTAAAATACGTAAGCTTTTGTAAATAACCATCTTTGTGACCATTTCCAAACTGATCTCCAAAACATCAAAACCTAATTTTCAAGAAAATGTATGTATTTCAATAATAAAAATAGTGTTGTCTTTTTGGTTACCTTTATTGGTTGAATATTTGCAAAGCATACAGACATAAAGGGTGACCAATAGTAATGGTTTATTTAAAAAAATCAAGGTTTTCTAAAAGATTTCTGGCCAACAATGACGGTCTTCTTGGTTGCTTTTTCAAGAAAGTAAATTCATTTTATTTACACACATTAAACACAGCAAACCTATCCAAAGTGCTGAACAATGTAAAATAGAATTAAAGAGAGAAAACATATAGTAAATCATTTGAATTATAATTATGAATAAAAATGAATGATGAGAGATCATGAGAGACATTCCAGACAATGACCATAAACTTGAGTGAAAATCTATTTTAATACGGTGTATTTAACGTGATAGTTCACGCAAAAATGAAATATCATTTACTCAATCTCTTGTCATGTCAAACCTGAATGACTTTCTTTCTTATGCAGAACACACAAGAGCGTGAGTAAATAATGACAGAATTTTCATTTTTGGGTGAACTGTCCCTTTAAGTGCGGCTGCAGATGACATCTGAGAGAAATGGTGGAGAAAAAACATATTTTTGATCAAAAATTTCTGCTGTTCATGAAAGAAATAAAGTCATGCAGGTTTGGTATGACAAGGGTGAAATGTTTCATATTAAATACACTGTCTCTTTAAAATGAGCTTTCAAACTTCATTCATCAACATTTATTGTCTAGTAAAAGGGTTGTCCACACTGCGTCATTCCTTGACAAGTGTAAGATGAGTCAGCAGTCTGTCTCTCTTAAAGTTCTTCCCGTCTGCTATAAACCCCCAGTTATCCCTCTCCCCGGAAAACAGTCATCCATGCCAGACCTTTTAGAGCCCCTTCAGCCAGTAATTGGGCCATAATGAATGGGTCCCTCTTTCTCTTCCTCTGACTCCTTCTCTTTTAGAGAGAGCTTTACTGACACGTCTGACTCCTCACCTACCACTTCTACACTCTGTGCCTCATGTATTATGTATCGACTGTGGCCCCCTTACAGGGAAACACTAGCCAGTGTTACAGCGGGAGGCCAGAGGCCAGAGGCGCAAAGCTTTAGTCATGATAGATCAAATGAAAAAAGGGGAGACAAATGACAGCTAACCAACAAAAACAACTTAAAAGCAGCAATCTGTAACTTTTCTTGGTTTTTGAGCAGATACATAACGTCAGTTTTAAAACGTCTTGTATTTGAAACATGTCATAAATATTCAATTTTTTTTGCATTTGAAGGACCTCATTGTTGACCAGACCATCGAGAAGGTTTCCTTCTGCGCACCCGACCGCAACTACGACAAGGCGTTCTCTTACATCTGCCGCGACGGGACGACTCGCCGCTGGATCTGCCACTGCTTCATGGCCCTGAAGGACTCGGTGAGGGAGCCCGACAGGGATTAATTCCTAAACCTCTATTTCCTGCAAAGTGGGATTAAGATAAAGACTACGGCAGGGTTATCAGAATAACCGATTAGGCATTTATATATGTTGTTGAGGCACAGAGAAAAACACATTTCAATGTCATGACTGGGTACCTAATACTAAACTAGACAACAACAAAGTATGTGGCCAGATAAGTAATACTTTTGGTTTTTTACATGTGGTACTATGGTGATTCTATTGTTTTCATTGAAGCATCTTGGAGCGCCATGAAGTTTCTGTAAGGTGGAGACAAGGTTGATATTTAGTAAAAACAGTATATGTAAAAAAAGATGTTGCTAACATAACATCCTCCACACCACTAGGGGGAGCGCCTGAGTCACGCTGTAGGATGCGCATTTGCAGCTTGCCTTGAGCGGAAACAGCGGCGGGAGAAGGAGTGCGGTGTCACTGCTTCTTTCGATGCAAGCCGCACGTCCTTTGTAAGGGAAGGTTCCTTCCGCGTCTCCTCTGCTGGTAAGCAAAGTGACCGGGAAGACATCATGAAACAACTACAGGACAAAAAGAAAGGTCAGTGCATACAATTTTCCAGTAGGCAGGCACCTAGCAACACACTAGCAACCACATGACACCCTGGCAACTCTTTGTTCGTACATTTTCCATGCTATTCATGTTAATTATTCCAAATGGCTTATATGTTCACTGTCTTTGTGTAGAAGCCTGCTATAGTAGAAACGTACTAGGAAATTCTTCACCTCCAGAGGGAGCGGCCTCCCCTGTAGAGAGGGCGGAGCCAAGCGGACCTCACGCCATCCCACGCCGTCACGCCCCCATCGAACAGCTGGTCCGACAGGGATCCTTCAGAGGCTTCCCGCAACTCAGCCAGAAAAACTCACCTTTTAAACGACAGCTCTCTCTGCGCCTGAACGATCTCCCGTCCACCCTACAGCGCAAGACCGACTATCAGAGCAAGAACCCAGGTGAGTTACTGTGAGCTATAGCGTTGACTCATCATCCACCTCCTTATTTCACACCATTTACTTAATAAAAGTTTCTGTTTTATTTGTCGACTGCACTTTGGTCCGGCGGTACTCAATTACAAAATGTTTAATACCAATCTGTTAATTAGATTGTAACCTTAAGTAAATGCGTTAACTAACATGAACAGACAATGAACATTGGTGTTGTTTATGTTAGTTCATTTTGTATTGACTAAGGTTAAAAATTATGACTTGATTTTAAAATATAAAAGTTGAAATTAACCTGAACAAAGATAAAAAAATGCTGTAGAAGGATTGTACATTGTTAGTTCATGTTAGTTAATGCATTAAATAATGTTAACGACTAGAAATGCTGTGTTTGCACCGGCCAGTCGTAGGCGATGTCATTTTGTATAATAGCAGATAATACGCATGTGCATGATGTCACTGTTTTCACAAATTTGCGTTTTGGTCATTTACATGGAGACAATTATGATAGCATTTTCAAAAAAGTGCACTTTGAAACCCATTTTCAAGAGTTTGCGTTTTCAGGCCACCAAAGCAACAACTATGTTTTAATTTTTTTGTTGAAAACTGTTGCAAACGGCGTATTATATATTCAGACTTTTCACACCTGCCTAAAATCTCAACAAAACGAGTCAGGTGAACACGTGTGATTTACCGTCTTGTCTCAAATCCAGAGATGGATCTGTCAGTTGCGAGAGAGCCAGACAGCATCAATGCTCTGTGCAGCCAAATCAACAACTCCTTCACCAACCCTTCTGAAGATCTGTGTGCAAAAGCCACCAACAACTGTTCACCAGCGTGCAGCGCTCCACCTGCTATCCCTCCTCCACCCGCACCCCTGCAAGGTAACACAAACCACATCCTCAAGTCATTTAAAACAGTCTTTCTTTCATAACCTGTTCATTTGTGTATTTTAACATTCATAACCCCTCACCTCCCACCCCACAGCTACCAGCTCATGGATTCAGACAGAGCCTGCTGTCCAGTCTCCTCCTCCTATAGCTCAGGGCGGTCATAAACGGACACCATCTGAGGCCGAACGCTGGCTTGAGGAAGTGGCTAAAGCTGTGAAAGCCCCTCAGCAGACTCCGCCCCCTTTGCCCCCACCACCTACTCAGCAACCTCCACCTGTCCCCACCATGCCCATCACACTAGGTTCCCAGCCAACCTCGATGCAACCCTTCCCAATGGCATTCGACGTCACTCCGGCGCCTGTTGGCATGTTCGCCCAGCAACCCCTTCAGCCGCAGTTTGTACCTATGCACCAATACATGCCAACTCTGGCCAACAGCATGACGTATCCCAATGCTAGCGTGCCTATAGTGGGCATCACACCGTCACAGATGGTGGCTAATGCATTCTGCACCGCAGCTGGTACAGGGGGTGGGGCGGCGATGGGAATTGGATTGGGGCCTAAGACAGGCACGCTGTGCGGCACCCAAAACTCTGCTTTCTCTACCCTACCCGGAGCCTTCCCAAACACCACGTTTGCATCTCCGACGGCCGTTAACGGGCACCTACGCAACTCCTTTCCCTCGACTACCATGACTGCGACGCACAACGGCAATGGTAGCGCCGCGAAAGTTGGAATGAGTTGGCCGATGGATCCCCATCCTACAAGCAGCTCCCAGGAAGCAGAGCATTTCGAAGCGAAGTGGGCCGCGCTGGAGTCTAAATCGCAACCTAAGGCACCCAACCCTTTCTCGAATGACGTGCAAAAGACTTTTGAGATTGAACTTTGAAATCTAAATGCTTAACGAGCTTCGAGAATATGAGGCTAATTCATACCCAGTTCCCTTTTGTTTGGCTCTCAAGGGGGTTTATAAGATCCTGGTCTGTTTTATGTGATATGGAGAAGTGATACCAGGTTTGGAGAGCTGGAATGTCACGAATCAATCGGTCAGAACATGTTAGGAGGCACTTATAGGACAGAGAGAGACCTGCACGTCGTTTCTCAGCAGCAATGACTTTTCGCCTGGCAAGTGAATGAAAGGGGTAAAAACTGAATAGGTCAAAATAGTTATTTATTCTTTCTTTTATGGTAATACTTGTTATCTTGATTTTAATTGCCGAATTATTCTTGCTTGGTTTGCCCTTATTTATTTGACATTTAACAGGGTGAAAGATTACAGATGGAATAAATTGGCTACTTGAAAACTAACTCGCCAAATGATAGGAGTTACCGTACATTGATAGAATGTAGAGTTTACTTTGTATGTAGAAAGGAATGTAAATAGCATGCTTTGTTTACTTTATTTATTGCCCTTTTTGTGGCTGTTCGTTTTTATTAATTCCAAATGAAATGTCTGCTCTGCACCATGAGGACACCTAAAGCACTGACATTCCAACCCTGACTATACTGTCGAGACTTAGACAAGACAAGAAATGGCACTGCGGTGACCCTGACCTCTAGGATTGAGCATGGGATGTACTTTTGGGAGAGAAGACATTTTCTGAGGAATAAAGTTCTATTTTTATAATGCTGAGTGATGAGTTGTGGGAATTTTGGCAACTTTGTTATGTTTAAGCGCCTTTGGATTAGCGGTAGCCAGAATGAGATCCATTAGGAGGCATCTGGATACTTTTCAAAAGGACTCAACGTTGGGAGACTTCCTCATGATAACCCAAGCGTCATCTGGAGGAGTGCAAAGGATCATGTATGAATGTATGAAGACAAAACCTAAGATACCACACGATGAAGGACCTAATATTTAAATTTCATCACTACCAACAATGAAATGCAATGGAGGTCCTCAATGTCCAATAAAGGGATGCATTAAAGTGACAGTTCACTCAAAAATGAAAATTCTGTCATTTAATCCCCCTCTTGTCATATCAAACCTGTATGACATACTTCCTTATGCAGAACACAAAAGAAGATATTTTTGAGTATGTTGGTAACCAAAAGTGCCGATACCCATTAGCTTGCATTGGTTTTGACAGAATATCATTTTTGGTGAACTATCATTTTAACATTCAGTTTCTTTATCCTATGAAGGACAAAGCCATTGTACAAACATTTTGTTTGGGGGTCTTTTGACATTTGTGGCCCAAGGCAGGGTTGCACCAGCTGTCCGTAGAACGTAAAGTTAACACAAGAGGCTTAGTAACTACTAGCTTGTTTGTAAACAACTTGGTTGCACCATTTGTTCTTAAGAGCATACAATAGCTAGTAGGTCGTAAGCTCGCCATAAAATGTAATACGATGTGATAACGTTTATGTCAATATTCCAACAGGAGCTTTTAAATTTGTGAGATGTTGTGGTGAAATGCCATGAATTTTAGATTATCCTTGATTCAAACTTCCACCACACACAATAACGGAAAAGATAGCCTAAGATTTTTTTTTTTTCTTCATAAATCATAGCCATAGACGGTATTTTAAATAAGAATCTATAAATACTGATAGTAAAAACTAAATAAAATCAAAACATATTTTTATTAAATTAAAAAATATTAAAGTTAGATTAGTTTCTTCATTGTCATTCTACAAACATACAACCAGATTATTGTGCACTCAAGATCCAAAAAGAGTATTTGTACAGTAAATAAAAACATAAGATAATAAAAGTATACAAATAATTTCCCTTCAGTCTTCTACTCTATACATAAAATTATAATTAATGACATTTATTTATTATGACTTATTTTATTTTGACATGCACAACAGGCTTTTTTAGGATGGGTTCGTATTGAAGAGTTGCCCGTAAAGTAATTTAACCACATATTATTTGCTTTTTTTAATTGTAAGCGAGTGATAATGTGAGCATTCCAATGTGAATGTAGCATTTCTTGTAAAACAGAGCATATAGATGTATTTCAGTCAGTTTGTAGCTCCAGCTTCCGTTAATATTTAGTTTAAACGTAGTTAAACTTCTACAAAGTTCAATGGTGCAACACATTTTTTTAATTATGTGCAAGTTGTAACTTGGTGCTCCTTTACTTCAAAACTACGCTTGTAAGTTGTAACTTACACACAGCTGGTGCAACTGATCTCAGGCCCCTATAGTCATTTAATTCGGCTTTGTTTGTGTCAGGTTCTGTAAAATGACAAAGGTTGAGCGAGAACATTTATTTTAAATCTTTCAAAACATTAAATAGATGGAAGACAAGAGTAGTCGTGAGGCGCAGGTGTATTAGCAAGTATTATCAAAAGATTAAAAGTGTTGGTTGTGACAGGCAGTGATGAAAACAGACCACGCAGGGAGACGGTTTGGTTCATGCATGCTTAAAATATCCCATATTACAGTATGTTAAAACAATGAATATGCATATTAGTTATGGCTTTCGTTTCGTATCGCCACTGTTTTCACTCACTCTGGTCTAAAATAGATAAAAATGCTTTTTACTGCAGACAGATGTCCTCACACACTCCCAGTAATAAGATCTCATCCAAATCTGATTGAATTCCATATTTTCTCCAAATTTAACGATGCTCAATGGTTGTTTATTTTGTTGTCAAAAACTGACAATTTATGAATGCATTTTTCTCAATTGCAAATGTAGAAATCTGATGTGCTGAATGATGTTAGTGGTGTGTGTGTGGAGTCATGCAAGTGTTTAATGCTAGATGATCAAAGCCAGACTGCACACTGTGCTTATGATGTGTACTCCATACACTGGACAAATGCTCGCTTCCCACAGAGCCTGTGGAAAAGATGGCAGGCACAATGTTATTAACTCCTGGTCCTCAAGACCGTTTTGACTGTCATGTGTTGTAACTCGACTTGGCAACTTCCCAGTTTTCTTATCAGCTGTATTACAGGGTCAAGCATGTCACAATGAATCTAAAAAAAGTCCTTTTTCCAAAGACAATGCGTTTGTAATCCGGCCAAGCTGTTTGTTGTGTGGGGTGCAAATATTTACAGTTCAGATGAATTTGTTACAGTCAATTGCCCTGGTCTTTTGTCCACTCCCCCCTCAACGATATACATAGGTTTTTCCAAACCAGGGAACTAAATTACCTCATAAACTTGATTGTAAACTTTAGTGTAGTGATTACAAACCAGTGGAGTTTATTTTTAATCTTTATTTACAGAATTTTGTATTTAAACCTACATATTTCTATTGTACATTGTATAAAAGATAAATAAATAATATAATATGAACAAAGTTCTATGTGTCGCTCGCTTGATTTATGTACATTCATATATACACATGCATCCCATTAAGATCCAGATAAATGTTTTTCATGAGATTCGCCCCAAACCATTTTCTAATTGGAATAATATAGAACTTAAAAAGCATCTTAAAGGGAGGGTTCACCCCAAAAATTTCAAATTCTTTCATCATTTACTCACCGTCAAGTCATTTCAAACCTGTATGATTTTTCTTCTGTGGAAACACCAAAGAATATATTTTAAAGAATGTTGGTAACCAAACAACATTGGCCCCCATTGACTTCCATTATATGGACACAAAACCTCAAAATATCTTCTTTTGTGTCACGCAGAAGAAAGAGTCATATACAGGTTTTATATGACATGAGAGAGAATAAATGATGACAGAATTTTTATTTTTGGGTGAAATATCCCTTTAAGTCCTCAGTGTGATCCCAGCCTAGAAAAGATTATATGCCCTTCTAAGCGTCTTAAAAATATTTATGAATTGATTTGAGATCATACAGTCGCACAGACTGACATAACTTGACATTATTGTCTCTTTGCGTTTCAGTGAAAGCTCATGGTCTTGTTAAACAGACCGAGGGAAAGCGTGAGAACATGTAGTAGTTTCTGTTATGATGACTCTCCTCTTAATGCCCCGCATGCCAAGTGAAAATTTCAGTGAGACAGAAACCAGGACCGTGTGGGACATGAGTTTCCATGGATACAGAACAGTCATTAATAAACATCTTAAAGAGCCACAGTAAGCAGAAAAACACTGGGCTTTGGATATAAATAAAACTTACAAAGGCTTACTGTTATAGGACACTGAAAGGACATTGGTGGATGACGGTATTATCCAGTGTTTCTCAAGCAGGGGCCCACACAGAGTCTCAGATTTTTTAAATAAAAGCATTTACAATGAGACAGAACAGGAATACAATTGAGAGCATCAATATATTTCTTAGTTTTTGGTTCTTTTTTTACCCTTTCACACACAGAGATCTCTACAGCAGACAGCTACAGTATCTCTCTTTAAAAAAAGCATACTGTCCACTAAAGACATCTGTTAATATATATTTTAAATAAAAGTCTTTACATTCCCTGGTTAAGAGCAATACTTTTATGGTTTAGTGTTTATAATTCTGTGTATTAAATAAAGTATGTGTTCATTTTTTCTGGCACCCCTTATTGGTATAGGCAAGCCATTTGATTCCTCAAACATGGATTAACATTCCCATTCTGAACAATGGCACCTACTCCATTTTTACAAGATTGTGAGAGGCGTTTAAAACAAAGGTTTGCCGGTCAGTTTAAATAATGAGGATTAAGTATTTGGAATAAAACAGCTTTTCACTGCCACTGGTGTTTTAATGTTCTGGTGCATCTGCAGGATGAGATAAACAATGGATGGATGACAGCCTCCTTAAGTGGATTAATTTTAACATGCAAATTATGTTATGGGTTTGAAGGGACATATAGTAATACACACGCAATATATAATTACATACAGAGTCAATAATAGATGACTGGGCTAGTGCATGATAATGCAATGGGTCTGAAACTACTTACCCAGCGATACTTTAAGACAGTTGTTCCTAAGATGTTTGGTAATGTTATGTGTGACATCTGATATATGTCAAGACAGTTCATTGTCCTATCACTCGCCTGGCGCGATGTTAAAGTCCCCGTGAACCGGAAGTTGCGATGGTGTTTACTTAAGTACTCTGACACATTCCGGAGTGAACAGGAATTTCGAAGGAGAAAAATACTGGGCGTGGCTTGCGTTTTTCATTGCGAATTGATTGGATGTGTAAAGTCAGCTGTTGCATTGATTTTTAAATGAATGACGGAGGAGTAAACGTTTGCTCCGACCAGAGCCAATGAGAGAGTCGCGTCAACTCCGTTGACGTCAATGGATCAGTTTTTCCACAGCAACGGTGGGTCGAGGCTCTCAATAGTTCCCGGGAGTCACTAGTTACGCATGGAGCTGCGACTAAACAGACCAACTGAGGTAAACTTCTAACCAATTTAAAGACGAAAGCCATAAAAAATGAATGAAAGAAATAAAGCATTTAAAGAGAAAACAACTTCCTGGAAGTATCTGAAGGCTCCATGAATCACGTGACGGTCCAGTGTTTTAGACTTCCGTTGACCGAACTCTCTCAGTGGTTCTGGCTCCGGCCAAGCGGTTATATTTACGTCATTTGAGAGATTTTAAGATTTTAACCGAAGATTTTGAGAGTACATACATTTTAAAAAGGAATGTATCCACATTGATAAGCTATTTACTATAAACACTGCAATATTTCATGAAAAAATAAGAATTGTCATTTTTTATTTCACTGGGACTTTAACTTCCGGTACGTGTTTGGTTATAATATAACGATTTATTTTCTATTTCATTTATATTATTTTAATATTTTATATTTTAATTAATACTCATATTTTACTGTATGTTGATCGTATTAAATTGAACTACTTAACAGCTATTGATTATTTGCGGAGGTCTACCGGAAGTAAAGGTTCGGCCACATAATGATATGCCACTGAAACCGTCTACACATTATCATTTACTAGATCTTTATTTTGCTCTTCCTAGTCTCAAAAATGAACTGTATAATTCAAAATACATTTACATTATAATAATATATCATTTTAAAATCGTTAATTTTAATGATGAGAAATGTCTTGATTAAACAGTTAAATATTTGGGGTTATTCATAACGCATATGGGTTTCAGTCAATGATAGTTCCCTTTTATAAATACAATTTAAAAAAAGTGTTGAAAAGACGCATAACATAATATAAAAATTATGAATGGGCACCTTATTGTGCGAAACATTGTTGGCTCCATCTGGTGGTCACATTGTCGTAATGTGACAACCGCAATGATTCTTAAACATTTCATTAATTAAAAAATCTCATAAATATTAACACAATATCAAATATTCACTACACTGCTGTGGCCAAAACATTTCGCAATAATTTCACAATCATATCCATAATTTTTTTAAATAAATGTTAGTAATGCATCTTTAATTTTATTTATTGTGTTTCCTCCTTTTTTAGCAAATAAATCAGTAATTGTGTACTGGTATATTGTGACACCCCTAGCACTGATTTTTACTGATGTTGCTCAGACTTTTGTTTGCTTACTCTGACTGTTATATCAGCCCAATTTTTTCATCTTTCCTGCAATATTTTATCATTATCACAGCACTGCCGACAATTACAGCTGTACAATCAATACAGCCCATAGTTTCCTGTAGATGTGATGAGTTTCTGTAGGCTGCTTGCCAGACTGTAATGTTATAAATGGAGGAAATGTGAGAACAACCTCCATGGTTTAAATCAGATTTTGAGTCTGTTTCATCTATTTAAGGCTACTGAGCAGGATATCTGGAACACTACCTCCAGATGACCTCTGATACCTTCACTTATTGCCTGTTATTTTCCATCAATAAAATCTTCAAGTTTCGTTCAAAATGTATCAAACAAAACGGTGGGTTGTTTTTAAAAGTTTTAATGTTCTGAAAAGCCGAAGAAACCGTATTGGCCGTTCAAAACAAGACTACAAGGATTGTCAAATGCAGATTCAGTTAATGTATTAAAACCATTTCTCTGGTTAAATTCCTTCACAGAAGACTAAAACGGTGTAATTCAGATTAAAAAGTACAAAGTAGGAGTAGAATTGTAAAAAAAATAGGATTCAATCAATCCAAATCAAACATGAAAAAATGAATAAAGTGCATTATGAAAGCCCTTATATGAGGATAAACACGAGGTGGCTATACATATCAAGATTACAGAATATTTCTGTTGTGATGACTCGAGTCATCAGCATTTAGATTTGAGTGTGTTTAATCTACATTAAACATCCGCACACCCACTTCCAGAAGTAATGCGACGCTACAAGTTAACATGTTAGATAGTGGTTGAGATCTCTCAGGCACAGGAAATTCAGCTGAATCATTTCATACATATTTATACACAACATTACACGTACAGTTGCATCGTTCTGTAATAATACAGCTCTCAACTAAAGAAAAATATCCGACCACAACACAACAGATTAGATAAAGTGCAGTCATCAATTCAAGAAATGCAAAAGTCCTCAGTATTGAAGTACTATTGAGATATGTGCTCACAGGATAAACTGTAAATCAACTGGAATGTGAAATCTGAATGTAAAAATCACTGCAACTAAATTGAATAATAATAATCACTACACATATTCCTGTTCCTGAAATAAAGTATAAAACTGCATTAATGAATAGCAACTTTGCTGTCTCATATTCAAAGGCTTATTATTTATGTATCTATAATAAAGTAAAAGTACCAAATTATCTTACTATGATAAATTGCAACGTAGTTGATATGCTTAATGGTTAGTTTACCCAAAAATGATGAATTCTGTCACTATTTACAACTAATATGTGGTTATTTGCACACTGTTGACTGGCAACATACTGTGTGGTGGATAAAAGCAAAAGGGTACAACATCATCCTGTGCTATATTTCAAATCTTATAAAGCTATACAATAACAACATACAAATATTTTCTATTTGCTTCAGCTCTCGAATATCATTTTGCTGTGGTCAATATAAGTAAACATAAAACAGGAATTGTATTTCTGTTTGGCCTTGTGATTCGAAATTCAATGACTTAAATTGTATTGTTTAAGGATGATAAATGTAATCTTTGGGATTTTTTTTTACATTGTATATACACATACAGTAATCTCAGTGCCAGCAATAAACAACACGCGTTAAAACTTGATTCTTAGTTGTCCTGCATTAGTTTCATACTCAATTTAAGCCTCCAGAGTGTTCCCTGCTTCCCTTCAAACCGGTTCTGAACACCAAGCAGCAGCTGTACAAGGACCGAACTGTAAATAAAGGGCTTATCGCTGCTGCACAGGTACGGCGGGCTCTGCAGAGCACGGAGAAATCAAAGGGGATCTGTGCGGTCTGCACAGCTGTCGCACACCCGCACCGGGTGGTCCCAGCCACGAGATGGCACGGGCCTGGTTTTTGTGGAGCACTTGCTGCACACTCCCTGACCGCATGCCCTGCAGTGGTGCTTTGACATGCTGGGGGTGAAGGTCTTATTGCAACATTGGCACTGACTGATCTCATGATCGGGGATCCAATATTCTGGCCTCGCAACTCCTTTCATCAAACCTGTGTTGGAGACGAAAGAGCGAGGTTAAAACTAGCCCGGCTGTGGTGTAGATGTGACTAACTAATGCCTATTTTGAATAGCTGAAGTGTTTTTAACAGCAAACTCATTTTATATAAACGTGAATATGATCATGTGAGAGATTAATATATATTTTGTGTAAATCAAACATTCAGTGTTCAATCTTCACTTGGTAAAGAAATACTCACAGAGGGGGTAATCTACTGCGGTAGAGACCATATCAAGAGTTGATTGAGCTACTTCAGTGACTCTGCGGGCGACGAGGGCTCGAGGTTCCATCTGTGCAACTACAGGACGAGAGAAAATATTGTCTCAGCTCAGCAAAAGTTAACATCCCTTACTAGGAGCTTTAAAGTTGCAGTCCGTAAGTTATTTTGAGTAAAAATGAGCTAAAACCAATTATTGAGCAAGTACATGAAAGAACAGTGTAAGCCTTGCGGGATTCACCACAGAAAGCTTGTAATAATAGTTTGTAATTTGTCCTGTCGGGTCCTCTTTCCCAGAGATCCTTATTTGGTGTCTTTCGTCTATGCGTCATTTCATCACATTTGTACACAGAACGAAGATCTGGCTGCTAGCCAGCGCGTGGTTGCAGGGAGTGACAGGCGATTTGTAGTGTGTACTCACAACTGTTGGGTAGGATTTTATACAACTTTTTATTATTTATGGCGCGTTTAGTATTTTTACTTTTGAGTGGCAAGCAGCGTTGACATCTTGGGATTCAACAGTTGTAAAAAACAAGAAAGTACGAACTGATGACAGTTTACAAATAAAAAGTGAATGTGATTGGACTGTGAAAACAAGAATTAATATTGGCAAGGCATTTCAAAGGTGGCCTGAATTCATTTAAAACGGATGCAGGCTTGACTTTATTTCTTCTGAACTCGTAAGACATTACATTATTTCAATAGATACGGTAACACAAAAACCGTAGCTCCCTTGTTGTGTTAATACAGATGGGTACAGTTTAATCAGTTGTTCTTTCTCTCTTTATGTTCATTATAATAAATGTAATTTAAGCCCTATTCGCACGGGATAAGTATTATATTTGGATCTTCTGTCCGGTTCGCATTACAGGAGTTTCCATAAGAGATAACATAACTGGAGACTTTCGTCTAAAACGGCATGGAAATAACCCAGCACCCAAAATAATATCAAAACACTTCAGCCCAGCTTCCATTTGCGCTATGTGGGTCTATTTATGTGTTATATCATCTTTCAGGTTATCTGTGTTTATTATGCGCTACTGATGTACAGTGCAGATTCTCACCGCTGCACTCTCACAGGCCACAACTCAAAATATCAGACTCATCCGCGCAGCTGAGCAGTGCCGAATCACAACTCACGTAAAGAATTACCTCCACACATCAACTGCAGTAACAATTACAATCTGAGATGGCGACAAAGAGGCCAATCCTACGTAATGCCACTTTAAGAACTTGGAAAAAATAATACATAACACATAATAATTACAAGCTTACTGCCCTCTCATAAGATTTCTCACCCTGTCCAGCATGTGGCGCTCCTCCCTGCTGGTAACAGGTATCACACACTCTGACAGGGGTCCCGCCCCAACCCCTCTCAGGCACGGGCATGCTGTGTGTTGAGCAGGCCTGACAGAAACCCTCGCCACACGCCCGACAGTGATGTTTCCTCTCCGCCTCCTCAAACTTTCTATTACAGCCGTTACATTTCTGATGAATACAGACAAAGTTCCTAAAACATTTGAATTATACTATTTATTTTGGCAAAAACAACGAGGTTGTATTTGTTAACATGCATTAGCTAACATGAACGAACACTGAACAATATATAGTTTTTCACCATTTTTTCATCATTGTTGGTTAAAGGTGGAAGGTTTTAGCGGCACCTAGTGGTGAGGTTTCAAATTGCATCTCTTTCCATCCATCCATCCATCTATCTATCCTCTCTTATTATAGCTATAAAAAAAAAAGAACTCACAATGATTTCAGCATTGGGTTTCCAATATGGAGGAGCCACTTGATCTGTAAGCCAGGCAGTCACGGCTTTAGTGGGGCCTGCACTGTATTCAGACACTGACTGGATGATATAATTCATGCCATCCAAAACCCTCTGAGCAGCATTCTGATGGTCCGTCTGGAAGGTGTCAGTCTAGAAACGAAAAACATCGGTAAGCATCATCAGAGCAATCACTTTTAAACCCAATGAAGAGGAGCAATGACTTACCCCCTGCCACACGTGCTTAACCTCCGGCCGCACTACGCTGCTCTCTGGGTCCTGGTTGCCCATCCAGTACTGTCTGCTGCGGAAGATGATGCCACAGTTGGCACACTCTAAAACATAACTGCAGAGAACGACAGGCATGAAACATACAGAGGAGTACCAGCTTCAAAATCCAGCTTACAAACACAAAACATGATGCTCACCCAGACCATGCATACTTGGCCAGACCAATCCATTGGTTTTCTGAAGAGGCTGATGTTTTGGGCACAACAATCACTTCCCTTCCACCCTCATAGCACCTCTGTATGGGGAAAACAATGAAGGAGTTTTTCATTTCAAACCTGTGTGACTTTCTTTTCGGGAACACAAAAGAAGATATTTTGAAGAAAGTTGGTAACCAAACCATGCCGGCACCCATTCACTTCTACTGTATGAACCCAAAACAAATGAAGGCG
Source organism: Triplophysa dalaica (assembly GCF_015846415.1). Lineage (NCBI taxonomy): Eukaryota > Metazoa > Chordata > Actinopteri > Cypriniformes > Nemacheilidae > Triplophysa > Triplophysa dalaica. The sequence continues at coordinate 9,512,649 of NC_079550.1, read as the reverse complement.
AATGGGGGCCAGTTAACAACATTCTTCTGAATAACTTCTTATGTGTTATGTGGAAGAAAGTCGAACAGGGTTGAAATGACATGAGGGTTAGTAAATGATGACAGAATCAAGATTTCTTTTGGGTGAACTGTCTCTTTAAATTTCAATTTCACCTGTTTGTTTTGCATTTGACATGACAAAACAGGTCACGTAACAACAGTGCAATGGAGTAAACAAGCAATACTAACAAATAGAAGCAAAGGTGGATGGAAGTTGTTACCTTGCAGATGAGAACTTTATTGTTGTATTGGTGGGCATACTGACACAGTCCATCAGCCATGTGAGGGATGCCATCTTTCTGGTGGTTCATGCCATTCTTACACCGCACACTGAAGCGAGTGGATTTTGAAATGTTTAGCTGTGATTTTGCAAATGTACATATACAAGCATTCTTCAACTGTACTGTAATAAAGCGTGTCATTTCTATGCCACTGGTATTGCTACATGTTTCATCCATCTGCCACTGATGGTAAAAAACATTGGCTTAAAGAAACAGTTCACCCAAAAATGAAAATTCTGGCTTCCTTTACACAATTTTACTGTAAGAATGTCTTTGTTCTGATGAACACAGGGCACAGTATTTGTAAGAATGCTTGTAACCCAACAGTTCTTGGAGCCCATTGATTACTATAGAACTGAAAACCTAACAAATATATTCCAATATGATCAGATAAATAAAGCAATATTTTCTTATGGCTCTGTCAGTAATCTTTAATTTTCAACAGACACAAAAGACAAATTTCCTTTATATAAAAATCCCCATAACATGAACATTAAATGAAAGAAACCGGTATTCAAGGCACCATCAGTAGCCTATATTTTCTATTTTAGCAAAAGTGGGCTAAATTTACTTCAAAGAAAAAAACAATAATAGCAATTTTCTATCATCCACTCAACTGAAATATTTTTAAAATATAATTGGATTGAAATACAATAAAATAAAGTGCAAAAATCTATTAATCAAAAACAACACTTTGTTTAAGGAGAAGTAACATGCAGTGAAAACAAATATTAAACTTTAACTTTTAAACTTGAACTGAGTAAAAACTCTAAATATGTGATTGTACAGTAATGTTCACTTGTTTGAGGTTGAGGGTGATACTTGGTGGTGTCCCATCTTTTCCACAAGTTCATCAATGTTCGGGGTAAGGCTCTGAGCTGAGGAAATCCTCAGAATTGAGTGGAGGTGTTCAGCAGTAAGTCGACTTCTGTGTGATGTTTTGTTCAGGTTCATCAAAGAAAACAGTTGTTCACACAGGTATGTGCTGCCAAACATAGACAACGTTTGAGCAGCCTGGATGCGCAGCTGGGGCATTGTGTCGGGGAGGAAACGGGCGAACTCCGCAGCACCCACTGCCGCATATTTTGCCCTCAGTGCATCATTGCATTGGAGGTCAATCAACTCCATTTGGAGGTTTGGTGGTGAGCTTTCCACGTCAACAGCAAATGGGTTACCGAGCAGTTCCAACCTGCTTTTTTGTGCTTCAAAGTCATTAAATCGGCGTCGAAAGTCAGCGGCAAGCATACCTATTTTATCAGCCAACTGTGCGCTCGGGAACGCACTGGTAGAGAGCTTCTCTTTCATGGTCTGGCAGCTGGGAAAGTGGCTCAAATTTTCTTTCCGCATCTGCGTCTCCCACAGAGTCAGTTTGGTTTTAAATGCCTTCACTGTACTGTACATATCAGAGATGACATGATCCCGACCCTGCAGCTGCAAGTTCATTGCATTCAGATGACTCGTAATGTCACACAGAAAAGCCATTTCACACAGAAACATTTCGTCTCGGAGTTGTGTTGTGTCTTTCCCTTTGCTGTCCAAGAACAGACAAATCTCCTCACGAAGCTCGAAACATCTTTGAAGCACCTTTCCCTGGCTTAGCCATCGCACCTCTGTGTGATAAGGCAAATCACCATGCTCCGTTTCTAACTCCGTCAGAAATGCCTTGAACTGGCGGTGATTCAAACCTTTGGCTCTGATAAAGTTAACTGTGCGCGTGATGATGCTCATTACATGCTCCATTTTCAAGGCTTTACCGCACAACGCTTCCTGGTGTATGATACAATGATAAGCTGTCAGCTCACCTGTCGCGTTTTCCTCTTGCATCTTTTCCCGTATCTTCGCCACCAGTCCGCTCCTGTGTCCACACATCGCAGGTGCTCCGTCGGTTGTCAAACCTACGAGTTTTTCCCAAGGCAGCTCCATCTCATTTACACATCTTGACACCTCTTCATACAAATCATGCCCCGTAGTTGTGCCATGCATAGGACGTAAAGCCAAAAACTCCTCTGTCACGCTTAGGCTGGAGTCCACTCCGCGGATGAAAATTGACAACTGGGCAATGTCAGAAATGTCGGTGCTCTCATCCACAGCCAAGGAATATGCAATGAAATCTTTTCCCTTTTTCACAAGCTGCTCTTTTAGATTGATGGACAACTGGTCTACTCTCTCGGCAATGGTGTTTCTGCTCAGACTCACATTTAAAAAGAGTTGCCTTTTTTCTGGGCAAACTTCGTCACAAACTTTAATCATGCAGTTTTTGATGAAATCCCCCTCCGTAAATGGCCGGGCTGATTTAGCGATCTCTTCTGCCAAAATAAAACTGGCCTTGACAGCAGCCTGGCCTTGTGATTTGGCTTTTTTGAACAGAGCCTGTCGAGATTTGAGGCCTCGTTTTAATTCCTCTGCTTTTTGTAGCCTTTGTTCCATGTCCATATTCTTGTTTTTGTCCGCGTGTTTCGTTTCATAATGTCGTCTCAGATTATACTCTTTCAGTACCGCCACACTTTCTCCACACAGAAGACACAGGTTTTCCAGCTACCTCCGTGAACATATACTCCGACTCCCACCTTGTTTGAAACCCCCGGTTCTCAGTGTCCACCTTCCGTTTTGCCATTTTTGATGGGTATCTGAAAGTTAATTTTACTGTGATGCTGACGACTGCTGTGCCAATAAATATTGAAATGAAGCAGCCTACTGCTCGGTGCGTCACCGTTGCATTGTGGGAAATGTAGTATTGGTGCGTGTAAAAGATCTGCGGGCTGCCGGCTTGCTGCGGTCTGCGGGCCGGTTCTAATAATAAATCAAGATCATCCCAGGGGCCGTAAAAAACCTTCTCGCGGGCCGGATGTGGCAGAAGGAATCATTTTACATCTCTTTGATCTATTGAACACAAAAATATTTTGAAGAATGTAGGAAAGCGAACAGTTCTGGGGCACGTTTGACTACCATTGTCATTCTTCTACTATGTTAGTCGATGGTTGCCAAGAACGGTCTGATTACAAACATTCTTCCAAATATCTCTGTGTTCATCATAACAAAGAAACGTATACAGATTTTGAACAACTCGAGGGTGAGGAAATGATGGCGAAACTATAATTTTGTGGTGAACTGTCCCTTCAAATCCACATTTGAATAAACCTACTGTTTATAGTTCTCTCTACAATAAGCAAGAACATAAAGCATCTTAAAATAAAAGATGACACACTCCAGCTTTAAACAGAAACAAACAACTCAAAATCGAATTTCATCCAAGTGCATGTAAAACTTCTCGTGTTTCTTTGTGACTCATCAAATTATAAAGCAGCTCAGTGTGCATGTGTTTATAATAAAGACTGATGTGGCGACTCCTGTGACTCATTATTCAGCAATCATGCTGCACCGCTGCGGCGCATTTGGCGCATTCATTCCATCGACACTAAGCACAGCGTGAACTTACCTGCAGCTGAGACACGTTGACGGGCAAGTGAAATATTCATCGGGAAAGAAGGAGCATATGTTGATTTTATCATCCGAGATCTCTCCACAGAACCTGTTGCTCAAAGCCTGATAGAGTAAAGCTCAGATTTGAATTAAGTTATTTTGGGGGCAACAACTATGAGAGATTTTCCTGAAGCATTTACCTGCAGCGCACTGAACACAATACCAGGCTGTCGGGGGGCTCGTGTGGCCGTGTTTTTCACCTGCTGATTGACTATGTGCAGTAACTGGGAGTAGTCTGTAGGGGGCGTGATGGTCTGAGTCCCCACATACTGAACTGAGCTGAAGGCATCTGTGCTCTGGCCCAGATCGTGAAAAATCTTTTGAAGGAGTGTGTCTGCTTGCCCCGGGACAGAGCCATCTGTTATTAGAGAAAATAAATCAGATTTGTCTCCCCACTGAGAAACACATTACATCAGATGTTATCACTTCAGCCATATAGACAATAACGTTCTCATTACAAAAGAGAAAACATGTGTAAATGTGACGTGTTAGTGAGCAGGTGCAATTGATCTGTGATTGTTTACAGTATCAAGGTCAGAGGATTCACATGGGAATTAGATATTTGCTTAAAGGCATGACAGTAGTTGAGCGAGATCATATTCTTGGTAACACTGTGCACCTGCGTCCCCCGTCTTGGAATTAAACCGGCAAACTGTGGGTTTCTTAACCATTAAAAATATCATAATGGTTTAGTTTTTGTACTTTTGGACCAAAGACACATAAGAAAGCCATATATTGCCAACTATATTGTATAACTGTTGGCCATATTATATTATGTTTTATATAGAAATGGGGTGTTATGAGTTAAAGGGACAGTTCACCCAAAAATCTAAATTCTGTCATCATTTACCCTAAATTTCTTTGTTCTGTTAAACACAAAAGAAGATATTTAGAATGATGTAGTAAACCAAACCGTTCCGAGTGACCAGTGACTACTATAGTAATTCTTCACAATGGAAGTCAATGGTGCCCCAGAAGTGAGTGGTGAAAAAAAATCTTCCAAATATCTTCCTTTGTGTCAGTGGGGAAAAAAATGTATACAGGTTTAAAACAGCTTGAGGCTAAATAAGTGATGACAGAATTTTCATTTTTGGGTAAACTGTCCATATAAAGCGGCCCTGCAACGATATGTCATGTATTCTGACTTCTTTTAATGTTAAACGTGCTTCTCATGCTTAACAGGGTCAACTTGTCAAAAAACGAGTTGGGCGTATAACGTAGTATTTCTGTTATCTAAACACTCCCCCAGTGATCGTACAGGTTTCGGAAAGTTTTTTTTGACCATATTAAACTGTTTCGTAACAACTTTTCTCAGTCCCTTATTGGACAATTCTCGCAGAAAAGCAAGCGGCATAGCAGAGCAGGAAAAGCATGCACAAACGTCACTTTCACTTGTAAGCAGGAGAGAGAGCATACGTTCGCGAAGCTCAGGTGTTTGTTTGTTCGTTTGGGTCATGAATGTTAAACTGTGGGTATAACGCAGGATTTGGAGATCGTTTGAAACTGATATATGGAGCTGTCCCAGCGCTAAAGGATGCCGGACATGAACCGCATGTGGTGAGTTAAATTGATGTCTGTGTTTTGTTGACAATGCGTGCGCACGTGCTTTGGTTTAGCCTACCTCTCCCCCCCCACCCGCACGCGCCGTATGTTTTTGGAAACATCCATCTATCTTTTATAAATGTGATCAAACGAAATACTCTTCGCAGATACTAAGTATGCAATACTACTCTATAGGTACCCAAGATTAATATGAGATTGGCAGAAACCCTGTGTGTTACGTCCACTTAAAGAACTATAAATATTTGTGTAATATTTGTGTTTAGACCCTTGACTGACACTTTAATAACATCTGCTTAATTTATTTTATGGTTCTCTGTTTATCATATGAAGAGAAAAAATAAAAGAACTGATTGTTCAAACAGACACTGAAAAACAATTGAAATTCTCATAACACTGTAAAGAGAAATAAAAGAAGGAACCATGAAACAGCGCAGCAAGATATATAGCCTCTGCATGAGCAAATGTACCTGCGAGATTCCTCACCAGTCTAAATCTCAAGATTTTTTTCAAAGACCCCCTGGCTATATATAAAAACCACATTAGGGTGAGCAGAACTACATTTAAGAAAAAAATCTTCTGCCTTAGGCTAGTCAAAAACAGCCTTTGTTAACCATGCATCAAAAAAAAAAACACCAGTCTTTGTACTGTTGAACAATGTATGCCTCATTACCGCTCAGTGCCGACTCACCCTGACCCAACAGCTGCGTCCGAGAGGTCTCCTGAAATACTATAACAGCAGGGCCCAGAGTGGACAGAGGCACGTCCAGCCCACATCGGTTAGAAAGTGCCCGGAGCTCAGGGGTAAAGTGCTTCAGGTAAGCGCCCGACGCACTGCCCAGAAACTGAAACATGTCGTTGTGCAACCTCTCGGCCCGTGTGCGATATAATGCCACGTCTGACACGGCCAGTACCTTCAGCTGCAGACGCATCCGGCGGTTCTGTTGACTGGAGGCACCAAGCAGGCCTTCCGTATCCAGCACTATTAAATTCAGGTTGGGATCGTAAGCGGCCCAAACGCCCACCGTGCAGGAGGCCGGGGAAGGAGACGTAGCGAACACTTCCTCGCCGTCAAACATAATGTGATTGAGGGTATGGGACTTGCCGTCGCCCGTGTTTCCGAAGATGGAGACAACTTTGACTCCTTGAGCGGGGCTGCAGCCTAATCGCTTCAAAAATCGGTTTTCGTCCTTCACCTGAGTAAGAGAAAGAGCTCTTTCATACAAATGTTTATTTTAATGTAGAAATTTTAATATGTAAATAAAACTTTAAATATCCTTCTTTTCTATCAAAGTTCTATTAAAAGCAACTAAAATTTTTACACAGTTGGGCCACCGGTCCAAGCTATTTCCCAATCCTTCTGGCATAGAATAAGCAGTCTAAAATCCCATTCAGTAATATTTTAAATACATTTTGTCCCGGTTTCACAGACACAGTTAAGCTTAAACCAGGACTACGCCTTAGTTGAATTTAGATATTTATGACGCTTTTATACAAATACCTTGGAAGAATACATTACTGGTGTGCATCTAGAGACAAAAAAAATGGCACTAACATATTTTAAGATATTTCTGGGCAAGTTATATTCAGTTGAGACAGGGCAAACATTCATTTAAGTCTGGGACTTCTCTTAAGCCTGGTCTGCCTTTGTTTGTTGTAACAAAAGAAAACAATAATATATTTATAATAAGCTATATCGTGCCCCTCCCAAAGTTATTAAATAAAGACATGATGTCATCAATATGAGTCATGCCAGAATCTAAACGTATCTTCTATATTATCAACATTACTGTAACATTACATGATCTCTATAGAGAGCTATGATCTCTTGAATTGTAAGATTCGTTGTTGATTCTGGCTAAATACTGTAAAGAATGCAAAACATCAGTGATGATTCTGTGATGAGTTTATCAAGCCAACAGGTTAAGAAAACAGCAAAAATTATGTGCTGCTTAACAACACTTGTAGAAAAATGCAAAATTGTGATGGTGCCATAGTACAGTGATGGCATCAGATTATAACAGGGTTAATTTGATCAATATAATCCACGTATCAGATGTTTATCAAACAATCATAATTATGCCACCATACAAATACAACGTTGTGTTATTCGAAGCAATTTGAACAATCCCTAAAATATCACAATCACACAGGAAAATTAGATTAAAAATCATTTAGAATAAAGTTTATGAATCAGACTAGGCCATAATGTGTTGACATATGTACCACGTGGCTCTTCATACCCAAACACCTAAAATGATAAATAAGTGCCACTACTATAGAGTTACCAGGACTGACAATCGAAAACGATCGATCAGTACAGTTAATCGGAGATCAGAGTTCAGTATTGTGCTTGATTTCCACAAAGATATTAAAACTTTCAGCAGTACTAACAGTTTATGGCGAGTTTGCCAGAATATGATTTATTACAACGCATTTGATCCCTTATCAATTACAAACATGTTTATAGACAAGTACGCATTTCTACAAAACAAGCTGTCAAAGTGCAGAAAACAAAGAAACCGTATGTGGTGTTTCAATAATAGCTCGCTGGCTAACACAGAAGCTAACAAAAACAAACCTGCAAGCTTTCGTTTTCGTCCACCAGGAGAAAACTGCGTCCGCTTTCCGTCTCCTCTGCCATTTTAACATTGACGAGAGGAATGCTCTCCATATCTTTCAACAGCATTTCGGACATTGTGAAATATTTAAAAACATCACAACTATGTTTAAAGCTTGGTTAGAAGTGTCCCAGGACTGCTGCGCTGGCGCTGTTGGGTTTCTCTGTGACCTGCAGAGGGCGCTGTTGCTGCTCTAATTGTCGCCCTTCGTTGTTTATATTAACCCCGTTCTTATGTCCTCTAGTGGCAATTCCGACGAACTGTCATCAAAGACGTTTTTATTGGGTTTAATATTGTTGCAATCAAGTGAATAGAAGCCCGTTTTTCAACAAAATAAACTATCATCTTACTTTTATTAAAATATATATATATATATTATAAGTAATTTAACATTATAAGTAAGAAATGCACCACAATAAGTGTGTTCTTCACATGATGCAAATATGCTGTGTAAAGGTTAGATAAATGTAGACACTTTTAAAAAGGCACACATTGTCCCTACTGTGGAAATGCCATATGAATCAACATGACATGCTCTGTTCAGAGACATTCCATAGAGCTTGCTAAGGTTCATTAAATATTTGTTAGCAGGGATCTATAAATATCACATGTCACAGAATGCCTTCAAAGTGGCGCCATCGCAGTTAACTGGACTGGAGAGCCCTGTGTAGTCGCCTCCCTTTACTTTAGAGGTCAGTCTGGCCTGTTGTCCCAATAGTTGATCAATGAGTGCTGATGTTAATGTACTTCATTCACCTGTTATTATGCCTTTTACTTCCGTATTGTCATCTAACTATGAAAGCTATAAAATAAAAGTCTTTCTCAGTCAAGGTTCTTAAACCGTATGGTCATGGAGAGATCTCATGCTACTGTACCCCAGATGTGTACTCCAGGTGGTGCTATAGGAATTTAACAACACCACACATATGTCATTATTCCACACATTGTTCATTTTATTTATTTATGTTTTTGTCACACATGCACTTCATAAGCCCCTTTTATGAGCATGATTTACATGTGCTCAGTGGTCTCTAATATTTAAGACAAAGTAAGAATAATAGACATAAACTTTGCATTTCCTAAAATATTTTTTAATAAATTAGTTTCATTGCTCTACAAGTCAAAGATGATGCCAACATGAGAGCGAATATACTGACAGACTGACAGTCCGGTAATCCAACCTTGAATTTACAGTAGATGTTTTGGCTTACCCACACAAAATCTAGGCGGGACTGGTATACAGTTAACCGCAATGCATTGTGGTAGTTGCAGTACGGCACGGCCGACCCTCGAAGCCTGTGCGAAAATAAAAACTACATTTCCCTTCCCTTACTATCAGGCCGTCTCGCTCCCATTGGTTGGATCCTGCAGCCGCAGCCCCAGAGAATGAATGAAATTGAAATTGCTGGTATATTACATGTACAATACCGGGGATCTGCAGTCTTACATTGTATCATTCTATATCAAAATGGCCACAGTGGTCCAAAATCCTCTGAAATCGTAAGTCGAAATTTTTGTATATTTTATTGCCTATTACAATGCATGTCATGCAACATCCAGCCTTCGTTTCAATTTGCAAATGTACAAACATCTTTAAAGTATAAATTGCCGGCGAGGATTAAACTGCGAATGCACGTTGAAGTGCAATAAATCATCATGCATGCGGCGACATTTTGTCATCTGGAGAAACATGGCATGTTATAAAGTGCATAGTGTCGGCTATTATTTCTGCATATGCACAGTTATATGGAGGAATGTTGAAAGGATTGACGTGACCCGGCGTCCCTGGTCAATATTGATCACTGTGAACTTAAGAGTTGTTGCTATTTAAAACGCAAAGTTCACCGCTCACCGCGTCTCCGGAGAAAGAAATGACACTTCAACATTTGGGGTTTTGCACCTGTGTGCTTTAAATTCCGTCAACCTGAAAATATTTGCTACGCTGACTGTAACGGGATAACATCGGCTCTCTAGCTCGCGCGCTCGAACTGCCAGAATGGCGAAATGTTCAAACGAGTCACACAAACCTAATTTAAATGTCATGGTCAACAGTTACATTGCACGTGCATGCATTAGGTTTTACAAAGTACATGTCCTTTATAAAAAACGATCAGTGTTATTTCTTTGCTATAGCTTTAAACGTGGCGTTCTCGGTGCCATGCCGTTAAATGTATTGTCTTGTGCGCCGTAGCATCAATGCACATTCAGTGAAGTTTCCATTAGATTCCTTTGTGCAGACTGACACAATTTTTCGGCGTGCGGCACGCAGACGCCACACGGGCTCAGTGCCAGAGAGAAATGCTTTACATTCGTCTGGTTTACAGACTGGGACGCGCAGTCGGGCAGACGTGTGCCATTGTCGCTTTCAAATGCGCTTTTAAACTAGCATGTTGCTTCTCCCCGTAACTGCCCCCGATCGTCTATCTTACCGGACCTTAGGGCAGCAATTGATTTGTACGAATCTAGGTTCTTCCTAAAGAAACGGGTGAGATTTGGTGAAACGCTGAACGAGAAATGCATGCGCACCTGTCCTGCGTGCGGCTTCGCATGGACCTTCCCAAAGCGTGGTGGAATTTAGCCATTCATGAAACCAGTGCCCATAGAGTTACTACAGAAACATGCATTTCCGTGCTCGTTTGTGTACAATAACTCATCCACAGCTTACATCAGGTCATATCACATAAAACAATGTGGAAATCGACATTAGGCCTACTTTCTTTATGATCTTAGAGTAAAGCAGAGATTCTAGTGGACTTCATTCTGGCAATAACTGACAAAAGATGCCAAAAAGTACTATTATGACATGTATACCATGGTGTAGCTCGAAGTATCGTGATGTCAATCAATGTATACGAATATGTCACTCATTTAGCATCACTTTGTATGTATGCTTTTATCATCTGAGACCATGACTGTACCATGATAAGACAACATTACATTGATGTAGCAAAAACTGAAACTGTGATGGAATGTTATTGCGTTTGGGTGCTCGTATTTGTAACATAATGGTAATTTCAAACCGTAATGCAAAAAGCAATGAGCCATCTGTATTAATAGCTGTGGTATAATAGCAACATAGTGTAAAAACACAAATAGAACAGTGCGATGCTTTGTTTTATATATTTATTTTTTCGTTTTTTTTTTGGAAACACTTGTAAGATGTAAACACCTTGGTAAACGAATGTTGTAATTTTAAGTACCGTACCAAGCAATGATTTTTCCATTGCAAATGTCTGAATTGTCATTTGGTCACTCCTATAGATTAAATTTTCACGTTAAAATTTCTGATTTTGTTTACCGCCTTCTTTTTTATTCATTGCATTTCAGTGAGCAGTGGACTTGAATGTGTTTGCAGGCAAGGTCAGATCTGCGTCTTGTTGCGATGAAGGTATTTGCATTAGAATCATGAATGGAGCGAGCCGCAATCAGCGTCTGAATGTGATGTTACGCTCTTCAACGACCCTCTTGAAAGAACCCTGTTAAAGTGCTGTACTTCTGAAGCCATGAGGAGATATCAGTTAGGGAGCCAATCTAATTTACATTGCTGCCTTTTATAAATCACTCATTTTTAAGAGATGGTGATTAAATTATGCCATCCTTGATTGCTGATTATCCGCTAACTGGCGCGGCATCGCCGAAATGATGCCATTTCATTGGGAATCTGGAATTATTTCCCACTGATTCCTCTAATACTTACCCAAGTTCACACAATATCTCAATTTTTCCATCTTCCACTATCTCTCTCTGTCTCCTGATGTGATGTGGCCCTGTCTCTCACTCTCATTTCGTGGCATGCGCTATGCGGACCTCTCGGGTAGTTATTCCGCTTTGCCTCACTGATCTGAGAAAAACGAATTCTATATAATTCTTCACACTGTCGCTCCTTAAGCTGGTTTGCACCCGATGAACCAAAGCCCGAGACCGTCACTTCCTTCCAGATTCTTCTCTGCACTGAGGCCCTCTTTCAATGTTTGTTTGCATAATCGGGCGCAATTCTGTAAGGGCATTTTTTTTATCTTCTGAGACTAGTGTGGGCTATTCTCTTCATCTCACTCGCTCTTTTTGCAAGAGAGACTCTCTCTTTGTCTTCAAGAGACACACAGATAGGTATTTTTAGCTCTATGACCTATTTCTCCAGTGCTACCTAACTCACTGTCAGTCATCGCACCGTTGCGTGGGGATCTTGAAGTGCGGATCTTCAGGCCGCATGTGCTTTTGGACTTGAACTTGCTTCATTATAATGATTGAGAAAACACTGGTTTTGGGACGCGAGAGACCTTGTGGGAAGATCATCAGATGGGGGACTGAGGAGAGAGCTGGAGAGCCGGACCGAGGGAGGGTGTTAATTCCTGGTGATTCAGTCTTGCTAGTGTGAACATCTGAGGAAAGTTGTTTGGAATGAGCCCTGACTGTGTCAAAGTTATAGAACTTCATGATTTGCAAAACAAAAACGTATTCGGTGGTGATTTCTGAATTTGGTTGTCACGATGCTTAAGCATTGGTGGTTGCCAAGGTGTTGCTATGGGCTTGTAGAACACAATCAGAGTGATTTTAAGCATATTGCTATGTGGTTGCTAGTAGATATATGGGTGGTGTTTTGTGGATATTTGACCAGAATCTAAACTCAGGGCAGTGTAGATGAAAAAGAACAGGACGAAATACCTCCAACCCCAAGTCTCGATGTCATTTAAGGGATAGTTCACCTAAAATAAAAAATTCATTATCATTTATTTACCCTCATGCCATTCAAAACCTGTGTTAGACTTTATCTTCTGTGGAACTCAAAAGAAGATATTTTGAGAAATGTCTTGGGCTGCATTTCCCAAAAGCATCGTAGCCTTAAGTTGAACGTAGCTCTATTGCTGACAATGGTTCTAAGATCAACTTAAGGCTACAATGCTTTTGGGAAACGCAGCCCTGGTAGTTTTGTGTCATTACAATGGAAGCCAATGGGGGTCAATGTAGTTGGGTTACCATCATTCTTCAAAATATCATCTTTTGTGATAAGAAGGCCGTACAGGTTTGGAATGACATGAGGATGAATAAATAATGACAGATGAACTCTATCTTTAAGGCTAGGCAGTGTCCCTCCTTTAATGTAAGTCTATAGGAATTTTGCCTGTTTTATCTTCAGTATATGTGGAGCCAAACATAGTAAGGTGCACTGATGAGTTACGTGCTAGTTGTATTCAGTATTTAAAAAATACTACCATATAACAAATTATACTGCCACTTGTCTTAACAAACATCGCTTTCGCTAGAGAAAACAGGCAATTATGCTTCTTTCCTTTTTCAAGTGCATGTGTCTTTCTGAAAATGTAAAAAGCAGTGTTGTTGACTGTGATGTTTTCAGCTTGTGCTTTTTGGAGAAAACCAAACCAGGCTATGTTAAGCTGATGGTCTGGGGGGGTTGGTGTTGCAGCATAACACAATCAGAGTCTGGCCTGAAATAAGATCGCCTATAGGGCGGCCATTTAGACAAATAATGGTTGCGGCTGGTAATGCCTCTAGCAAATTACGATATTACACTACTCTATATCCAAACAAGAAAGGTCTCACATACTGTATGTGGTCTTTTCATCGGTTTATCGCCCACTGTTTTTATTTTTTTACTGCGACGTCCACACTCCGAATAATCCTTCCGAATGCATTAATCTCCATGTTAAAGTGGATATTCTTGAGCGTGCCAATGTTTGCATGCCCCCTATGTGCAAATGTTTTCTGTATTTCAAAAATCCGCAGAAGAGGCATCTAGTAGAGGAATCTTGTGTTTGTGTGTCAGTATGAATCTGAACATGCGTTCGGAGCAAAATAGCAGTGTAGTCCACTGCTAAATGTGGGTCCATCAAATGAGATTTATCTCTGTTCCTTTTCGCTGTTATTAGGTGGAAAGATCCTCTCCCGAGATCTCAGATATTATTAAAGTACAGCGGGGAGAAATATTCATCTCTCGACCATTGGAGATCTATAAGCATACTTGTTTGATGTAAACTTAGATGCAAAATATAAAAGCTTATTAAGAAATCACATAGAAAATATAAGGTGGGGGACAATGTACAGTAAGGCATCATCAGAGACCCAGCGTTAAATCAATGTTAGGGGACATAGTATGATAAAAACTTTCTTTTGTATTTAGTTTTTGTTGTAATTTAAAGGTAGTGTGTAATTTTTCGGAGGATCTATTGACAGAAATACAATAGCCTATAATATACATAACTATGTCTTCAGAGGTGTATAAAGACCGTACATAATGAAGCGTCATGCATTTATTACCTTAGAATGAGCAATTTCTAACTAAATACACCACAGGTTCCCTTACATGGAATTCACCATGTTGTTTTTACAGGAGCCCCTAAACGAACAAACAGCTCTACAGAACTCTATTTCCTTCTGCAAAGAAGTGAAAACGTGGAGGCATCTTAGTTCTGTGTCAGCCGCCGTAGTGTTTCAAAAGGGAGTGAGCCGTTGGTTGCAATTCGCAACCTCACCCCTAGATGCCGCTATATTTCATACACATGACATTTAAATCTGTCGTACAGTTTTACTAGCTTGTCTCTATTTCACATTTTTCTTCTCACTTTTGATTTTGGTCACACAGAATGAAGCGAGTGTGCTTTGAACTAATGCTAATCGTGCCCTAAATTTTTTAAAATATTAATGTTTTTAAATTAGGATCGCTTTTAGCCAAGAGAATATCAATAAAGTGTCCTGATGCTAAATATCTCTATACTTGAAATATCGATTCCTTCCCACCCACTGCCGTGTAATAAGCTCCCAAATGCATTTTATGCAGTACAGTTGTCTTGGGAAAATAAGCATCAGGATTTACCATAGTAAAACAACAGGCCGAGTGCACCTGGATGCTTAAACCATAGCGGCTAGGTGTCATCTTTGTCTATCCTGCAGTCTACGCAAGCGGTGGAACATGCAGTATGATATCAGGTCCATGTTACACCACAGGCAACGATTTATGTGAACACAGTCTGTGCCAGCAAACACAGCAAGCCAATTCAATATAGTAGACAAATGCCTCTGAGGATATATGGTTCTGTACCACAGCAAAGGATTCTGGGTATTGCATACTGTGAGAGAGACTGCAAATTCAGGTGTCTTTAGCAGACGGTTGCTAAAAATTCTTCAAGCTTCTTTTAATATTAACACGAGAATACGTTTCAAATAGCTCATTTGGCACTGCATACAAATGAGATGTTTTGACACTTTCTATAACAAAACTCTTCTCCCAGGTGATGCTGATGAATATGGAACTAATTTCATGCTGATCGACCTTGACTTTGTGCTTGGTGAACCAGGGTCAATTTTGCTCTGATAGAGGTTGAAGGTAAACCCTTAGACTCCCAAGTTAACCCCGTTTTCACAGTCCAATTGAAAGAACAACATTTCAATGAATTTACAGCATTTCATGTAATTTAAATAGGAATAGGAAAATGTAGAAACTGGTAGTAGTATATGGAAATAAGAATCTCGTACTAGTTTTGCAAAAACATCTTCACAGCCTGAGCATCACTGTAGGGAATAACACGAGTACTATTAATAATACTTCACTATTATTAGGGTAAAAAAATACTATGTAAATACCATGATTTATTTTCACAAAAACATTTTATTTATTTTTTATATTATTTCGAATACCAAATGAACTTACAGTGGTGTGAAAAAGTATTTGCATTTTTTTGCATATTATTTATTAGCTTAAATGATCCAGATCATCAAACAATAACATTGGAATATTTCACAAAGAAAACCAGAGTAAATAGAAAAAAGCCATTTTAAAGTCATGGTTTTATTTAATAAGTGAAAAAAACAATCCAAACATTTCTGACCCTATGTGAAAAAGTAATTGCCCCCCTTGGTAAATCCTGAATTAACTGTGCACACCTTCCAAAAAGTTCAGCCTTTGTCTCATCAGTCCACATTGTAGAATCATGTACATTGACCTTAACTGAAGCAGTTTTTTAGATGTTGTTCTGGGTTCTTTTATGACCTCCAGGACGAGTCATCGTTGTGGTGTTGGAGTAATTCTGGTAGGCCGACCACTGACGGTTTACCACTGTTCCAGGCTTGCTCCATTTGTTGATAATGGCTCATTTCAATTACTTTGTTTCTCATCTGTTCTTGAATTTCTTTAGATCGCGGCATGATGTGTTGCTACTTGAGATCTTTTAGACATCTTCAGTTTGTCAGAAAGGTTCTACTTAAGTGATTTCTTGATTCAACAGGTCTGGCAGTAATAAGGCTTGAGTATGGCTAGTGAAATTTTACTCAGATATTCAATTCGTCACAGTTAATTCAGGATTTACCAAGGAAATGTTTGGATTGTTTTTTCCCTTAATAATTAAATCTATCATTTAAAAACTGCATTTCGTATTAACTCTTGTTTTCTTTGAGTAATATAATAATTTGTTTGATTATCTGAATAATTTAAGCATGACAAATATGCCCAAAAAAAATCTGCTAGGGAACAAATACTTTTTCACAACACTGCATGTATTTGGGATGCAACGATTCACTGTGAGCCGGTTGAGTGACGATTTAAGCCGTTGAGATGTTGAATAACAATATTTCTTAAAGATCGCATATCACTGGCAGTTTCTGCCAATCTCATATTAAACTTCAGTGCCTATACAGTATATTGCATACGTCCCTTACATAATCCATTCGTGTTTTGAACATTATGCACGTACACGCCAATTGCCCACAAAACACAGACATATGACTTAGTTTGCCTTACCGGGTGCAGTTCATGTCCGGCTTCTTTTTGCACTGGGACCGCACCATCTATCATCTTCTAACGATCTCCAAAATCAGCGTTATATCAACCGTTTATATAACATAAAAATGCCCTGAACAAACTTCACTATTGCAAGAGTAACCAGCTGCAGCGCAGCCCATCTTGACGCAGTGCAGATAATCTTGATGGTAAGAAGGCCTCGTTCGTCGGTTGGCTCGTGGGCGGGATCTTTCTTTCGCCTTGCCGTGCTTTTCCGGGAGAATTGCCAATAAAAGCAATAGGAACGACACAGGGATTCAGAATTATAAAAAACTTTCCAAAACAAACTGGAGTGCAGGGGGAGTGTATCAAGAACAGAAATACTACGTCATACTTCCAACTCGTTTTTTAAAAAGTTGACCAATTTAAGCATGCGAACCCAAGCACGTCAACAGTTTTGTGAAGTCAGAATGTATGACATAATCTTCTAACCGATAAAGATAACCGATCTTTAAACGTAAAAAAATCCAAGAAAATCGAGAGACTTTTGTATTATAATCTTTTTAATTGATTTTAAATTTGTTTTGTTATTTAACATGAAAGGTATTTATTTTATAAAGAAATGTGGAGAATTTGATAAATAACAAAAGGGCAGTTGGTCATTTCTAATTTGTCTCAACTCATTTTGTAATAATAAACCGTGAAAAAAAACGTATCGTCAGATCAGTATTATGAATCACATCGCGAGCTGAGTGAATCGTTACATCCCTATTATATATACATAATGTACTTAAATATATAATATAGACCTCCATGGATGACATCCTGTTTCAGTTCTTTAACACTACACAAACGTTTGAACAAAATACAACCAATAGAATATTTATACCCAATTTAAAATGTTTATTAAGTATCATTAAGATTTTTTTTTTTGAATGCTAATATTAAAGGAATTAAAATTGAAACCGGAATGGCTTTTGGACTTGTGTTTTCATCTTGCAAAGTGGTCTATTTGTTATTGTAAATGAATGTTAAATATTTCATATTCTTCGTTTTATTTTGCACTTTAATGTCAACATTTACATTAATTTAAACAAGTACTCCCACTAATATGATAACATCAACCAAATTAAATACACTTTCCTAAAGGATGCCAGTAATGTAAATGTGACATTTCATGCCTGAGTTTTGACTGTACATCAGTTCGGCCTGTGCTGCACTTGCATTCTTCAGTTTTCAGTGTGCTAGTCTTCAGCGGGCTGGGGGAAATGCACCAGCACATCTGTGGAGAGAAGCAGATGAAGAAAGAAATGAGATAAATCATTTGACTGGGTAGTCTAGTGAAAAAGAGGAGGGAGGGGCGGTGGGGTGGAGGATGAGGAAGAAGAGAGAGGTGCTCGAGGAGTTTGCTATTGCAAAGTGTAATCTACAGAATTGATGGGGGATGGGAATGCCAATATCCTCTCTTAACAACCCGAAGCTCGTGGAAATAATGTGGGCCACATCATCTTATTAGTCTACCGTGCGCCATTAATGAAAAAACCCAGCGCACAATCCGTGTGCACTGTAAACAAATTGAAGTGGCTTTAACTAATAATTATTTAGAAATACCTCCACACTCCACAGCAGTTTTATGCTTGCGTGTCCTCTCTCTCCTGTGTCTTACCTGAATTCATTTGTTAATTGGTTCACATTTAACTTCAGTTTAAAATATTTGACAGACGTTCAGCGGATTTGCATGCATTAGTTAATGTCAGAAGCTGTGAGCTGTGATTGGAGTTAAATTTGACATAAAATTATGTTCAATTTACTCTACATATTAATGCTCATTGAACAGTACAGTGTAAAACAAAAAGTATACAAAAGTTATCTTCACACAGACCCAGAGATGCATTTACAAAAATGGATCATAATAATTACACAAAAATGTTTTGGGCAGTAGATTCATACCTTTTTTGTGGTAAAAAATCCATAATCACAGCAATATATAAATCTTTTGTTTTTCTGTTATCTTTCTCTTCCTTTTATAATAACAGTAATAAAAATAACAATACAATACCATAAATAATGATAAACAACGGTAAAATGTTTATTATTATTATCATCGTTTTTATCGTTATATTAGTATTATTAATCATAATTATTATTGTTATATTTACAATGGTGATCAATAACAATAATAATATTCATTAATTATTATGATGATTATTGTTATCACATTAAACACAATATTCTTCTTATGATTGTTTTTATCGTTGTTATTTTTAATCATTATTACTGTTGATAATAATAATAATAATAAATAATAATAATCATTATTATATTTACAATAATAATAAAATAATCATAATTGTCATTGTTAAAGCATTTTCACTTTGTGCTGTCGACTTGTTGCTGATTTGGATGTGTTGTGTTATCCTTTTGGTTGATGAATGCTGGAAAGGTTTTAAGAGCATGTGTGCATGCATACCTTCAATCAACTTGGGGGTACTGTACTTCATCACAGCTGGTTTTTAACTGACACAATGTGTCCTCTAGAGGGGGCTCTCTGTTACTTTTCAAGGGGAAACCTGTTAATTGAGACTAATTGGCATGGGGAGCCTTTTCGGTGCTGTAGTGAGAATAATAAAAGATTCACACATGAGTTTTAAGACAGATTCAGACAAACGTCTGCCTCTCTGACTTCTCACTGGCTTCAATTAAACAGGCAACTGACGAAAAGCAAATTTGGGAGGTTGATCTATTTATGAGGGACAGCCAGCTCTGCACAGGAGTGACAGTGCGGATGCTCGAAGCTATTTGCTTCTCTCGAATCAATTATTTTTCTTGTTCTTTTTTGATTCGGATAAACGGCACCATGCTGTTGTTTTATTTTGTTTAGCCACCGTGTGTCTGTGTGGCTTTCTCTGTGTCAGTTGGATGGCTATTACAAGCCTGCATTCATGTCGTATCAAGCATGCATTATCAGTAAAACATTTTATTGTGCGATTTTGAATGTTGACGATTCTTTTAATGCTTTAGTCATAAAAAAGACTCTTAAAAGGGCAGCATCTGCCAGGAATAGCTCTCAGGAAGTAGATTATAATTCGGATGGGTTGCTTCCATTAGGCCGCACACAAAGCTGCTTTGATATACGCCTGTTGTGTGATTTTGAATTATGGAATGCAGCAAACTCAAACATAATGAAAACACAAGAGTAATTGCATCAGGTGTGTCTGATTAGATACGTGCACCATTTGTCAGTGATGTTGACAAATTGAAGTCTGGCATGAAAGATTTCGTCCAAACGCTCTTACACACTTTTGTATATTGTATTCGAAGCCATGTGCTTAATGGCAGTCAAACATTAGTATGATACAAGAGGCCAGGATTGAATTAAATGTGCGGAACAGCATTGATCATGTAAATTGTAGTTCACACACTTTGACCACATTTTTTAAGGCTCCAAGCAACTTTAAGACTGTATTTCATATGGCTTGTTTTACTTCATATTCCAGCACGACATGTCTCATAGTTTTCAAGGCCATTGACACAGTGAAATATAATGATATTGCATTTAAAGACAAACAAACAGAGAGCAGCCATGTTCTACAGCGGTCAACTCATTATTGAAAGTTAAATTGTAACAAGAGGCACACAGTGGGGTGAATGGGGAAGTTGACGGCTTCGTGCCCAGACTTAAAAAGAGGTTGGTATGTGTGTGCGCGTGTTGGCTTTAGGGGGTATTTGGATGAACCTCAGGGGTGAGTTACTTTGCATTTATGTCTTTTCTCTGTTTCCCTTTAGACTTTCAAGTCTGTTCTTAAGTCCACATCAGAGTCAAAGGCTTGGACTTTTATGCTGGGTTTACATATAAGTAAATTTCTTCTTTACGCTTGCAATCATATGCCTGTGGCTATAGATTGTGCACTGATGGTACCATGTGGTACCAAGGTATTTGTTACTTTTTCATTTGATTGTGTGGGGAAATATACTATATATATATATTTGTAATATGCTATATATTTGGTATGAAAATAAGTATGTATTTGAATATTTTACAAAAAATATATGTAGGGAAGCATCCCTGTCCATTGCTTTGTTTCATTATATTGGTGTATAGACATAACAATCTTGTGCATTTTGTATTATGTATATTTTTTGTAATAATTGAATTATTAATCCTATATGACTCTTTCTTAAGTGGAACACAAAAGAAGATATTTTGAGAATTTGCTTTGTGTCCATACAATGGGAGTCAATGGCTGCCAACGGTGTTTGATTACCAACATTCTTCAAAATATCTACTTTTGTGTTCTGCAGAAGAAATGAAGTAACACATGTGTGTTACTTCACAGGGTGCTGAGCTCGGAAGAACGAACAAGCTCGGAGCCTTTTCCCCGGGACAGCACGCCAAATATGCTTACCCTCAAACCTAAACCATTATCCGCATAGGCGAACTCTTGAAACAATACACAATAAGGGGTTCACAAGGAAATATTTAAAACAAAATAAAAAATGAAACTGAAATTTAAATTCAAACAGGTTTATTTTCAAAGCATTATACTTTTAAAGTGTACCGCTGAAAGATAAACAAAAATTAAAATAAACATAAACATAATTTTAACAAAAATAAATATAAACATTAACAGATAACGTCTTAAAGCAGTAAAGCATGTGACACAGGTCACGTGTCGATAGCTCAACCAATAGGATAAAACAGATAGGAAATAACCGTAAATATAATAATTCTGGGAATCGCACAAACTATTGTAGTTTTATAACCCAGTCCTGTTTGTTAGTTGTTTAGTGCATCAGACTGAACTGGACACTACAATGAGACAGATGTGTGTTTTTCCTCTCTGCTGTGCTTTTTCATTGGTCACTAGATCAGTGTTCACAACTGTATGAAGGCTGAAATCGAATTCACATACATGATCACGTGAACGCACATACTGTACGCCCGACCTTTCGGTCTCTCTAAGCATGCTTGTGCACACAAAGCAGAGCGAACCCTTCCTCATGGCACACTGGCATGCAGACTTTCCCCACGGATGCAGTTCCTGGCCAGCTCTGCATGCACACCAGCCAAACTCTAGTTGGTTCGCTTCAGGCTCTCGCTTCCTCTTATTGATTTTTCTTATATTAGCCAACCTCGCCCGTTTTTCCTGTTAGCTTTCTTCCAAGACACCTAATATGTTTTTGGGCTCTCAAACAGTTTGAATGCAGTGACTACAAAAAATGCATTTCCCTGTAATGTAGTTAAAGAGACAATAAGCAGCATTTTCGCTTTTCTATTTCTGTACCTGCTCTTCGTGTCAGCTCTAAAACCGCAGCGTGCTGCTGCCTCATGCTGCTTTTGGCTGGTCCCAAAAACACAGACAAATATGTGTGCAGACACTAGATTCACATCCTACACTTCTTAAAGGGATAAGTCCCCAGAAAATGTTATTTTATTTTTTAGGGAAACATGTGCTAAATATTATATGCTGTATAAAACAATACAATAAAGGGTGATGTACACTATTGAGAAATTCATATTCGTTTGTGCAGATTTTCAGTGGATGGTCAAGTTTATGTCTCTTTCGCTATTGATTTGCATATTGGGAGATGATTTGAATAGAAATCTTATTTCCCCTTTAAGGATGTATGTGATAGCGTTTGCCGGTAACCTTATAGCCGTCTTGAAAATCAGTCACATCTGTCTGACGTCTTTCATCTTCTCTTTCCAGGCAATCAAGTGGAGGCGTCATAAAGAACAGGTAAGCTTGTTAAATCTGGATGTTCTTACCCCTCACTGGTGCACAGTCATACCCAGATCACCAGCAGAAACAGGAGCACATAATTGGCACATCTCCTATGCAATTCTATGTAACATACACATATTTGAGTGAACCGGAATTGTTTGCTTTTTATTTGACCTGTTGGGAACTTTATGTAGAGAAGACATCACATTAGAGTGTTTTAAGGAAGTTGTTTTTTGTCCAGCCCTCGTGACGAATAACACATTGAAAAATGAGGAGAGGGTAGTGACCGAGTCTTCTGTGAAATAACATCGCATTCATCTATTCAGAAAAGTATTAACAATGTAAATCATATACATAGTGATGCAAAAACAGTGTCACTATATGATAAACATAAAACCAGCATATGAATTTTGTCTTAATGTGACAACATTACACTACATTCGTAATGAAATACATTATAAATGCTATACATGCATTTTAAACTAACAGTTTAACTACATTTAACTATCAGCCTGATCTCACAGGAATTTGTAATTTGTTTTATGAGGTGGCTAATTTTTATGAATTCGTACACTGTGAATTGTACCGCATGCAACCGCGTCGCTCCCTTTTTCCGCACGGTTGCCGCGTATCTACATTTAAAATAACGAACTTGTGCGTTCAAAATGTGAATCGCCCCTTAGAAGGCTTGCAGGAATGCAGAAACTCTCACAACATCGTTCCACAAGATGTTTCTGGGTAGTGCCATTTCTCACATAATCACACAGACTCCGAACTTCGTTTTTCATGCTCACTGACCTTTTGATATTACTGGTCCATTGTGTAAGAGCGACGGCGGTCTGAGTATCTGCTGAGTGCAGGGTGTATTAATGGAGCCCACAGCACTTCACCACAGGACTTAATATTTCCCCTCTGGTGGACCTGAGCATATGACATTCGATGCTCTGTAATTTACTCCCCGGTCACACTTAGTGGTTTTCCACACATGTTGAAGATTGATTCCACCCTACACTGACAGACCAGGATGTACCAGCCTGCATTTCTTTGTTTCTTTTAGTTTTTTTAATACGGAGCAAATTAGATAGAAAACCACATGCTTGTGTTGCAACTTATTTGTTGGTGTTATGTTTTGGTCCAGCCACCATTTTGTTCCATTTTGTTTGATTTATTTCAGGCCGAGTTGTTAGTCTTTTGCCTCGAGGCGCATGTGCGTTGCCTCGCAAGGGGAAATCTGACAAGTTCACCAATCAAAGTGTTTTTACTGTTACATCATTAACATCACCCTGAGTGTCAGTCAATTTATTTTAGGGAGGTAGTTGTTGCATGATGTAATATTGTCTCATTTCTCACTTCTGCACACCCGGTGCTTTTCATTACAATGAAACAAACAACAGCGCTGTAACCGCTAAGAAGTAAATTCAGGTAATTCTCATTTACTTAAAAATTATACAGCTGGATTAAAAGAATACCTTGAAACTGCATTATAATTTGTTACATTTTATAATAAATTCACAATATGCGTATAATAACATGGCTGTGGAATACTTAAAATTTACAATGTCCCTCCTCTAGTCCCAGCCAGACTGACACAGCCCCATATACTTATTTTCTAAGAAGTCTTGTAAGAAGAATACTGCAGTCAGCTGGCCATGATCACAAAACAACCCCCTTTAGCATCATACAGGATTATTTTGCAATGGCTGATTGTAGCAAAGTCCCTTTAAAGGCCCAGAGGTTGAAATTTAGTGGCATCTAGCGGTGTCTCCTTTCCTTTTGAAGCACTACGGAGGCTGACTCTTGACAGAGATGTTGTCACATTTTGCTACTTTGCCGAAGGAAATAACGTATTTACGAAACACGCCTCTTATAGCAGTTTGTCTGTTTAGGGCTACTGTTGAAACAACATGGTGAATTTCAGATCAAGGGACCCGTGGTCTATGAAGATAGAAATTGCTCATTCTAAGGCGATAAAAACATAAGGCTTCATTATGTAAGGTACATAAATACAGCAGACTTCTTGGCAGCGTTTCTAGCTGCAGTCTTAGCAATAAACAGTTTGGTACTTCTGTCTTAATCGCTTTTATACAAGCTTACATGTTTCTGAAGACAGATCTGTTGACTGTGCGCTTTCTCATATGAATCATGGATGCTGGCCAAATGCCAATGTTGCCATGGTGCCATGCTTTAAAGGTGCCACTTCCTGAAACGACTCTATAAGTGTGATGTCATCTTGCTTGTTTTTCTTTCAAATGTTTTTTTTTACTGTCCTAATTTTTCTATTGTATACCGATTGGATTAGAATCTAGGCATTGTTCATGTTTGTCCAAAGATATCTATGCTTATAGACCCAGTAATAAATAAAGATACTATTATTTTAAGTTATTGGGCAATAAAATCACACCACAGGCCCGTCAGGCCTTTTTTAACAGTCACTTTCCATCTTTTTCTAGCCTCGGTGAGGAGTTCTACCGCGAGGCCATCGAGCACTGCCGCAGTTATAATGCTCGACTCTGCGCCGAGCGCTCTATGCGTCTGCCTTTCCTCGACTCACAAACAGGCGTAGCACAGAGTAACTGCTACATATGGATGGAGAAGACCCATCGAGGGCCAGGTGCGTATTTATGGGTTCAGGAAACTGTGATACATCTGTTTTCACTAGGAATCTGTTCTGAGGTTTAAAGAAGATACAAAGCTCATGTCACAATATCCGCTCTTGTTCTTTTGGACTCAGGTGTGGCACCCGGGCAGCTGTATACCTATCCTGCACGCTGCTGGAGGAAGAAAAGACGGTTAAACATTTTAGAGGATCCACGTCTTGGACCTTTCGAGTTTAAGATTGGTAAGGAACATGATTTGAGAAATAAACATTTGATATGATGAGTCCTCTTAAATATCTCAGTTATTTCTCCTAGACATCAATGAGACTAAATAGAGAGCAAATAGAAACATTTGCTTAGATCTCCTGTTTCTGGATCTTAAAAAATGTCTTTATAAAAGTTACAGAAAAGATGAGCTCATATTTGCCAAATTCACATCCAAAAGTCAATGTTATTGGCCTTTTTTTATTATTGAATATTTCTCATCAAATTGACCAAAATCCAGATTATTTTACCTTTACATTACTCTACATTCATTTTACAGCTCCGTACTCTTAATTTATTTTAATACTTTTCTCAGTTTTGGGAGAAACATCTGATACTAAGCTCCATCAGGTAGGAATAATACTTTTCAACTGCAATCTTACACTGTGTTCACACCAAATGAGAATTAAGCGATTTGTGCAAGTAAATTACATACAAAGTAAACGCAAAGAAAAACGCATATAGACGTGAACTCGCGATCGGTTGAAAGGTTAAAAATATTTGTCAGATCGCGCACTCACACGAAAATAACTAACCTATCCTGCAAGTAATAAAAAGCGTGGAACGCGCTTGTTCGCATTTGGTGTGAACCCAGCATTATGATTTCACAGTGCAGAACAGCGCTGATCTGATATTAGCAGAGTTTAGCTTCATCCTCAATTAAACACTGAATCATATAATAGGGCTGTGCAATTAATCGAAAATGAATCGTAATCTTCAACTTTGGCCTTCAACAAAAAATAAATAAATAATCAAGGTAAAACAATTATCGTGCTGCATTCCATTTTGCATGGATCCTCTCTTTTCTTGTGGTATAAATCCACCGGATTAAATATATTTATAAATTGTATCTAACCGCATATAAAACGCACCCCTTTACACATTTTTAAATTTATATATATTTTCAGTTGAATTTACAGTTTAAAAGGCACGTTTTTTCAGTTTTCTATGTTGTTCTTAAAGGTAATGTGTAATCGTGTTAAATAATCGGGATCTCAATATTGGCCAAAATAATCGTGATTATGATTTTTGTCATAATCGAGCAGCCCTGTCATATAATCTTCTGGAATACATAAAAGTATCAGACAGGTGTGTTGAAGCAGAGATGAAAGCAAACTCTGCAGGTCTGCGGTCCTTCAGGACTTTGACTCCTGCGGTGTAGAATATACAGCTAGAGCTTGCATGTAAACAAACAGTATACCACAAAGGAGGTCTGTGGTGTCAAGATTCAGTTTTATGATTTGTTACTTTGTTCCGGTATTGACATACTGTCTTACTTCACACTGAAATATAGTGGCTTTTCCATTCATTATCCATCCCATCAGATAAGACCTGGACAGTTCTTGACAGTATTAGTGATATTCATCAAAATTAAAGTGTACATTTGAAGAATTGTGTGTGTGTTCAGATTATGAGGCAACGCTGAAGAAAGAAGGAGGTGTTCCTGAAGGTCCGGTTCTGGAGTCTCTCCTCAGTGGAGAACTGCTGGATAAAAAGGTTGAGACAAAGGAAGAGGAACCCATGAGTGAATGCCAGGTAACAGCTTTACAGGATTACAGGGTTAGTTCATCGAAAATATTCAATATGATTTGTTAATTTAGTTATGCTTTGGATATCCAAGATGTACAGTAGTGACACTTTTTCTTCAGTAGAAGAATGATTTTTTTTGCTTGGTAATTCATGAAATGCAAGGCAATACAACAGTAATCCATTTGACTTCTGATGATATCTTATTAGGTAAGAATCTTTACAGCATTATTATCAGTAATTCAAAGCCTCAAGCAAAGGTGCTTCTAAAACACGATCTTCCTGTCACATTAATGACGTTTGCAAGTACAAAAGGAAGATTGTGTTATGTTGCCTGTATCTGCTTTTTTTAATCTCTGATACCCGGGGCATGTTATGAATCCACAAGGTTAAAAATCTTATTTACTGTTCTACTGAAGCAGGGTTGCCAGATCTGTGTAAAGATGTGCAATAGCCAACAATACATTGTATGAGTCAAAATGATTGATTTTTCTTTGATGCCAAAATCATTAGGATATCTAGTGAAGATCATGTTCCATGAAGAGATTTTTTCAATTTCCTACTGCAAATATATAAAAACGTTCTTTTTCTCCAACAAAGCAATAGTGACGGATAGTACAAAAAAGCTGTACTCACATAAGATTGCTGCGCGATTCCTATCGTATCCAATATTGACGGCACAGCACTGCTTTTTAATTTTATTCTCTCCGCCGATCCAGCATCGACCTGTGGCTTGTTCTCAAAGTTCCGTAGTAATTTTTTACCCACGTGAGCTGGAATGTCATTAAAATAAACTTCAACCACACATTACAATGTCGGAAACCGAACGTAGGTTATGCAGCGACTGTATTCTTCCACAACCGGGCACTGACTGAACAATATTTTGTGATCTTTAACGGCATGTTTATTGCTTGCTCGCTCTATCTGGTTCCGAGCAACTTTTGTTACTTTAGTACTGTCATGCACGAACCAGTGGGCGGGGCTAGAGAAGTAGTCGTTGATATTCTTTTGTAGAGGCGGTGTTCAACCTGTCAATGTCGTCATAGATAGGTGCATTCCAGGACCTGGCGTTCGCTGGGGCTGGTGTCAATAACAGTTGTAATTTCAGTAACATGGGCGTTTTCAGTTCTGACGCTTACAGGATGTTTGCTTGAATACGATTTCTTATATAACAAAAATAAAATATAAAGTTTTTTCTTGAATCCATGCAGCACATTTTTTCTATTGTTTCCAATGCTTTACTTTTTAAATAACTTTAGCAGCTGACATTTGATACCAATCAATCAATATCACTTGCTCATCAATATCACTTATTACTCAGCCATCCCATCAAAAGGCAGAAGGGGCGGGACAAATACCACAACAACCAACCAGCACATTCTACCTGTACAACCATACAGTATGTCTGTGTACAGCGACTAAAAAACAAGTATCCATCTTTGAATCCGTCTGTGAACGAGGTGATATCCTTGGGCTACCACAATATTATTATTTGTTGATGAAACAAGCTATCTGCAAAATAATAATAACACATTAGTTCTGCGGATATTGTGTATCATAGCAACTAGAGTATTTTCAGCCGCTTTAAATTGCTTTGGCAGACACACAGCCTAAGATTGACAGCTGATAAACAGAATCTTTTCGTCTTTAACCTCCAAAAAAACGGGACTTTACAGGAAAACCACAGACATGGCATCACTAGGCCTGAGGGTGAGTAAATTAACAAAAAATAAACACATTTCGGTGGACAATGTGTTTAAGCTTACTTATTGCATTTACAAAACGTGCTAATCAGGTTCAGGCTAAATTTGCACCATTTCCTGATTTGCATAATTCCTTTAGTGAATCGTGGATCAAACCAGCAGAGAGGGTGTGGAAATTACCATCACTGTTTCCAGTTACAATTCATTTCTAGTGAATTCCCCCCTCGTCTCTTCTGCATTCGCTTTGAGTGTTTGTTTTTGGTTCTCCA
This sequence comes from Triplophysa dalaica, assembly GCF_015846415.1. Lineage (NCBI taxonomy): Eukaryota > Metazoa > Chordata > Actinopteri > Cypriniformes > Nemacheilidae > Triplophysa > Triplophysa dalaica. The sequence goes on along the minus strand of NC_079550.1, from coordinate 9,483,855 downwards.
CAACTTCATTCAGCGGTCCCGTCCCGGCTTTCTAACACGGCCTTTCTCTCCATTACTCTTTATTCCTTTCCAATTCTCTTCGCTTTTCATTCCTCCGTCGTATTTGTTTCTCTTTTTGGCAGTGACACAATTCCTGCAAGGCCGGCATGCCCCCACTGGCACACTTCCTTGTTAACCACAACGCGCGTGTACTCTCGTGAGCGTATTGATGTTACCGAGTATGTCAGCACGTTTGACAGAGCTGTTGTATTGATTTAGCTGGGAGAGGTTGCATATTTTTAACATCTCTGGGTTTACAGGTATTTACGTTTGACTGTGTGTTGACATGAATGAATATGGACACTAATGAAGCTGCCACGATTAAGCTGTCACGCCGTAGTCTCTGTTTTGCACACAATATGACAGCCATCTCAGGGGTGGACAGTTAACCAATTAGCACTTTAATTAAGTGCACTCTTTAGAGCACTCCGTCTCTTAGTGGTAAACCCCTGATCCTGCACAACCTCAGGCCCTCGCAGGAACTAAAACACTTGTCAGATTTCCTGTGTGATAATTCCATGGGATTCCTCCATTGATTGAACATTGCATTGAAAAGATCAGGGGTTTGAGTCCAGCAAACACATATAAAATATATACCTTGAATGCACTTTAGGGTAAAAGCAAATTCAGCAAATTGAATTTTGGAAAATGGCGAGTAGGGGACCGTCTAAAAAGTGTACATATTCCATAAAAATGAAGCCACTGTTTGATTTGTTGTAATCAAAATCGCAGCACTTTAAAACGTAAATAAAGGTTGCTTGTACAAACAATCAATGAGATTCTTCAACTTCATTTTGGGAGAGCTGTGTTATATTAGTCTGACGAACTTGAATTTATGCATGGATGATGAATTTTGCTTGTTTAGATGGAAACAAAATTAAAAACAAAACAATTATATGGGTGTAATGAATTACACTTGAATAATAAATGGTTATAAAAATATATTTTATTTCAATATTATGCATCCCATGAGATGTGAGTAGGAATCCTACAAAGTATAGATTGTATGTTTCTAGGCTTTTTGTATGTAGCTGGTACGTTGATTGCTCTGACAGTGATTGAGAATTCACTTACAGGGGACCAAGATTGAAAAAATTGTGTGGATGTAGACAAGTGTGGACACTTTGTGTGGAGATATGGGGGAGCTGTGCAGTGGTAGTGGCCAGTATTTGGTGCACAGTGAAGCGCAGAAGGCAGTGGGAGGCTAAGCCCTTGGTGATATCTTGAATTTAATTCCAGCTGTTAGTGTCAGAGTAAAGGCGTAACCAATCAGAGCAATGGCATAACATGAGAGAGGCAGGATTTTGAATATGCTATGTTTAGCCATGAAATAACAGCATGAAGACTGAAAATTGTACAAATTGCAGCTTCATAGTTGGTGTACAGGATGCACGAGTGAGTTAATGACATGTTTCAACTAGGTTTGTGCTTTTAAATGCTGCCTGAAACCAAAATGGCTTGATTTGAATTGGAATCTTGCTGGAATACTCACAAAACGTGAGCAAATGTTTAGCTATACACATTTAAGATTTACAATCTTTCTCGTACAGTTAATAAGACTTCACCAATTGTGAAAAAAACAAATAGTACGCCCTATGCCCAACGTCAACAAAAGAGAGAGAACTGTGTTCATCCTCTTTATAAATTAGGTGTAGAGTGATTTTCTCAGCGTACATGATAGATGAACACAATGCAAATTAATTTAAATGCAAATAGTTTGGTTACAGTCACCGAAAATGATTTTCAATTGAGATTCTCCATTCCGTCTGATGTATTGCCCTGTTTTGCATGAGTATCTTATGACAATGGCTTTTGTCTTTGCTGTTTACTTTTTATTATGAAAAAATACCGACTTGTATGTGCTGGTGTCAATAGGGTCCTTCTCATATAGTGATGATGCACTGCATCTCCATTGTGTTTACTGAGCAATGTAATTCTGTGTCCGCTGGGTAGATCTGGTTTCTCCTGCTTATGGTCATTACTGTACTTGCTAATGTTTATGGCCAACTAATAGTAATGATGTTTGCCAATGGTATTGTTTTTCAAGGGGTCTGTTACAGTCCCAGTTGTTGTTACTACAGCTAATTTGACATATTAGTGTAGCGTAATCTAAACCCAGAGATTACATTGGGGATCAAGCAATGACTAAAATGATCATATAGAAGTGAACAAAAAATTCAATATCTGATCCATTGAATCCAATACTGAAATTTTGTGCTATTATTATGAACTGCACAGGCTCAACAATTATTACCGTGATATACAACAAATATTTTTGGCTCCTCAATACATGAATTGCAGAGTCTTTATGTGTAAAAAACATTAATGAGATTTAAATGTTTAGATGAAATTGAATCGATATTTAATGTTGTTGTTTTTGTTAACCTTTTTGAGGACGAGCGCATGTCCTGGCATGAACAGATATACAGGTACAGGCGTGTTTGTCGTGACTCATCGGCTGTGGACCACTGGTTTAAACTCTTTCTGTCAATAGATGACTCACATGTGCTGATTTTTCCTTTTGGTCGCAGAAGCTGCTGGTGGGAGACTTTCCCCATGAATTGGATGTGGAAGAGTTGGAGGAAGACGTCCCCAAAAGGAAGAATCGCACCAAAGGACGGGTAAAACACCCTTAACACAACTCTTATCATGTGTTAAGCTTGGACCAGTGGTAACTTACCTAAATCATACTACTGTAAAACAAAATTGTTGCCAAGCTGATTACCCACAATACTCTAGGGAGCGCTTAGTCCCGCAACCTAAATTTGAGGTTTTCATATGCCTGTTATAGCATTGGGTTTTATGTCACAGACCTGTAGGTTGGCAGCCATCCCTGTGGGCTCTTTGTTTCATCTCGTTTTCTCGTTTCCTCAAAGCTAGAGTTTCAACTAAGCAGGCCATTGTAACTCATCAACCATTGATCTATCACAAGTGTTTAGCATGTCTTCAGGTTTGATCTCTCCGTACCTTTCATCATTGCGTTCCACTGGCTTTGTGTTGATATTCAAAGCAGCTTCTTTCCCGCACCAATGGAAAACTTCCTTTAATTCCACGTTATAGACATCACCTGTGATAATACAGAGGAAACATGACGTGGCTGATCTTTAATTATGGCCCCACATGCATAAAAGACATGAATTTGAAGTGACATGGTTCTTTGAAGACATTTTACAAGCAACTTGCTGTAGTTTAGCCCTGATATGACGGAATACCTGAATATGAAAAATAAATGTACTTTATATTGTCACAGTATACCAATTAGGGCTGTTCAACGATTAATCGCGAGTTTATTTTGACATAATATGTGTTTTATTTACATAAAAATCTGAGCAGAAATCATGGTTTGGCAAATTTCTGAATTTAAAATTTAACAAATGAATCCCTTTCATATGAGTTGGAATGTGAATTTAATTGGTTATGGCCCAAATTGGAAGGACAGAAATTGGAACGTACTGAAATGCTATAGGTTAAATATATTGAGACCACTTTACAAAAAGGTTGTATTTGTTAACATTTTTTAATACATTTGTTAACATGAATTATCAATAAACAATGTCAGTTCATGTTCATTTCAGGATTTACCAATATATTTTCTAATCAAAAGTTGTAACTGTTAACATTACAGTAGGTAATGCACAATAAACTAAGATAAATAATTTTATTGTCATTTAAGGTCCAATGTGTAATTTTGGGGGGATCTTTTGACAGAAATTCAATACAATATAGTTTGTCTTCAGAAGTTTACAAAGATCTTTCATAATGAAGCATTATGTTTTTATGACCTTAGAATGAGCCATTTCTATCCCCTTACATGAAATTCACCATGTAGTTTCTACAGTAGCCCGAAAAGGATAAACAGCTCTACAGAGTGCGATTCATAAATACGTTATCTCCTTCAGCAAAGAAGGGAAAACGTGACGACATGTTTACCCTGTGTCAGCCATCATAGTATTTTGAAAGTGCAGGGGGAGAGGTGGACCAAGCCATGGATGTTATAAGCATGTTATAATTTAAATGTTAAATTATTACTTCCCATTTTATTTCTAATTAATACATTCTAATTTCACTTCTGCATCCTTATCGCCGCCTTCAATTGAAATTCAATTGAAATTCAGAAAACTGATGTGTGCTTTATAAGGCAGTCTCAGTTCAATTCTGCATGACACACAACCAGTCATGTTACTGTAGTGTTGTCTTGCAGAAAGATCTTTGCCTGTAGATGTCATTGATAACTCCAGTCCTCAGAATCTCTCACCTTCTGTGCTGTTAATTGGGCCGCACAACTTCTAAGATCTCACTCACCCCACACAGTTATCAGCAGTGTGCAGAAAAGATGCTGTGATAATTGCATACTAGGTGTAATTAATGCTGTGTAAGAGGATTTGCTTGAAGCTTGAAGAAAGAAGTACTGTAGGGGTGGGAGGTGGAGAAATAGCGATGCTTCTTTGTCCACACCTGTGTACAATAGATTAATTGCCAACTGCGAATTGACGTGTTGCTTTATGTGTGTATGTGCGTTGTCGTGATGTACTCAGGCATGTGGTGTTGGGGGAATGAGGAAAAGACAGGACCCAGCATCTCTAGAGGATAGAGACAAGCCATATGTGTGTGACAGTAAGTAGCATGTACAGAGAAACTCATCATCATCACAAAATATAAGTTATTATACAGAACACTGCCAAAAGAAAGTTGTTTGTGATGTACCAAACTCAATTGATACATTTGATTGTCCAGTGAGAGTTACGTTTGCTTTCTTGTGTGTATGTGTGTTTGTGTTTAGTTTGTGGAAAGCGCTACAAGAACCGCCCGGGATTGAGTTACCACTACACTCACACACACCTGGCAGACGAGGAGGGCGAGGAAGACTCTGAACGGCACACGCTGCCCTTCCAGCGCAAGAACAACCACAAACGTGAGCCCAGCATCCGCCACGTACTACACACTCATAACACTGCCCGTAGTGTACCGCTCTTCTAACAAAAGCCCTTTTCCACCGACATGGTGCTGGTGCCAGACCTGGTATCCAATTTGGCACCTTAATTGTGTTTCAATAAAAGAAAAAGTCATTCTGGGTCGAAAAAATCTGATGTACTGGCCCTTTAAAGCTGATGGTTTTGAAGAATGTTAGGGTTGGGATGTTAGGGTTGGGAGGAGAAAATAATGTTGTAGAGATGCAACGTACTACATTTCACCACTGTTACCGTTGTGCCGATACGATTAAATTCATATTTTTTAACTTCATGAATATTATTTATTCATTTAATATCTATTCAATTAAATATTGAACATATAACTGGTGATGTTTCTTAATAGCTGCTTAGCCGATTTTGTCAATCGTCCGATACAGATTATTGGCCGATATATCGGTGCATCTCTACAATAAATTTCATAATCAACCAAACTGTTTACACTGGAGGCATTCGACGCCGTGCATTGATGCACGTTCAGTTGACGCATTGTTTTTGTCTTATTTTGTTTCTATATTTGTTGGATTTAATTTCCCCATCTGTCTTCAATAAAATGATTTTATTTACAAATATCATATGTGTGAATTGATGAGTTTCATTTTTATATATTCAAAGTCACCATGAAATCACAATTGCGCCATTTACCTTCTGAATACCTGCTATTATTGTTTCTTGATTCATCAATGCACTTTTTAAAAGCAAAAAGGTTTGTCAAAGAAAGAAAAGATTATCTTGCTCCGCCTCTCAATCGTCTTTCCTCTTCAGCTGACATCATCAAGCCCTCTTATATTTCAGCCCCTACCTTCTGACCATATTTAAAGACCACTTTTCACCATCAAGTCAAGTTCCAATTTGTCAGTACTAACCCCACCCACATATTTTATTTCTTCACATTTGATTTACTCAGAAACACATAAAAAGAGTAAATTGGGTTGTGATTGGCATATTATGTTGATCAAAATCACCTCATGATGGCATAAAGAGCTGAAAGTAAATCAATTCTAGATGTTAAAATGAATTTACAGATGCTGGTTATAAGAAGGGTCCACAGGTCTCCTGCCCCGGTACCTGTTCCTGCACCATATCGGTGGAAAAGGGTATTCGCTATCTCGCACATACCAGTATCATGCTGCATTCACGTTACAAAACCAGACAGTATCAGATCTTACACCTCTTGTTTATGGCTGTGCGGTATTCATCCAGCAGCATTTGTCTGAAAGAGGCAAGGTAACAGTGACCTCATTGCAGTGTCCTTGTGGAATCATGCCCATTTACCTCCCAGCGTTATCTGGCTTGGGTGAATCGTGCTGCCCACCTTTCTATTTACCCTTACCGCCAATGGCTTCAAAAGCTGGTGACCAAAAAAAAGAGCCAAATATCAGGGCATACGCATTCAATTTTAAAAGAGTTTTTCTGTATGACATGTTTCCCCCTTCCTTACCGCTTCCTCATTTCACACTCAGCCCGTATTCCCACATTACACCACAAGCAATATTATTAATAAGAGGGATTTTAATGAAACCTAGTCTCATGCATTATTCATGCAATATTTAGACCAAAAGAGAAAGATCTAGACGTAGGCACGATAACCGGAGACGCCCGACTCAAGCTGGAGAATAGAAAATTGACCAAATCCGAATTCCTATCCTCTGCCTTGATTTCGTTTTACTGGTGTGTTGTCCCTGTTTCCTCACTTCTCTCTGTTCTATCAGTTTGATAAATGACAGACCATTCTGGCAAGAGATGAGATTTCACCTTTCCCATTCTCGCTGCTCTGCTCCTTTCTCATTTGCGCTCTCCTACCTTTTTTCTTCGAAGTCTGGGTATTCATCCCTTTTTTCTAGGGCTGTCAATCAATAAAAAATTTAATCAGATTAATTCCCTGATTAATTGGTAACACTTTACAATTTCCGCGTCTTGCCATAAGAGTTCATTATTGAACAAAATACGGATACTGAAATATTTTATTTGTAACAAAACTTCAGTGAGGAAAACATCATTCTAAAAGGGATAGTTCACCCAAAAAAATGAAAATTCTGTCATCATTTTCTCACCCGCTTGTCATATCAAACCTGTATGACTTTATTTCTTCTGCAGAACACAAAAGAAGATATCTTGAAGAATGTTGGAAACATACAACAGCAGAACCCATTGACTAGCATTGGTTTTGTGTCCATACAATGGAAGTCACTGGGTCCCCCCATGTTCGGTTACCAACATTCCTCAAAATATCATTGTTCATTTTCTGCATAAGAGAGGAAGTCATACAGGTTTGAAACGACAAGAGGGTGACTAAATGATGACATAATTTACATTTGTGGGTGAACTATCGCTTATGATGTTCAAACAAGATGAACATTAAATTTGGTTTAGTCCTTTGTTGGAAATGTTCTTACAGTAATTTTACAGTAATACAGTAATAATAAATGTGTATATCACTAGCCTTAGCTCAATCAAGGCAGTCATTATGTTGGAGGGTCGCACAAAATGCCTGATTGTATTTGGTCTCAGTTCATGTCACATACAGAGTGACATCCTGGCGTTTTTAGACGCGGCATTCCATTTATCCGTCTTTGAATTCTGAATTCTTGAACAGATGCAAATGGCATAAAAATTAAGAGTCCTTAAATTGCTCTGATTTACCTTATTTCAATATTTATGTACACAATAAGTCTGGAAGCAAGCAGAATTAATTGCATTTTAATTGCGTTATCATGTTTATTAAAATAATGAATCGCTCCAAATCATCACTTCTCACTGCCTTCTCTATTCTGTTGTTCTCGTTTTTCCACCTCCCCTTGTTTCCATCTGCTCCCTGTCCTCTATCTCTTTCTGTTTGATTTAAGATTCATCTATCACTTCTCAGTATTTTCCCCCTCCTTATTTATTTCCACTGCAGAAGTGAGGCTGACTGCCTGAGATGAGCTACTGCATTAAAATTCATGCCTGCTCATATTCTTTCTCATATAGCGATGGTGAAGCCGGTCGAGTGTGCGTGTGTATGTGTAAGTGGTTGTGTGTGTGTGTGTGGGGGGTACTGGGGGCTGTCCAGCAGGTTCGGGGGGGGAAGGGTGCTGTCTGGTGCCAATGTAGGTGTGTGGGGGGGTCTGTTTGCATTTGAGGTCGACCCTCTAGATGTGCACCTGAAAATTGGATTTTGAGATTTGGGGAGTTAAAATCCTCCCCCACATGCAGACACACACACACACATACTGGGCACCCAATTCTATCCATACAATGAACATTGAGATTCAGACTTACAGGCTCAGCAGACAGACAGGTATTTATATTTATTCTTAAACTTCAAAGTCAGTTTTTTTTGCCTCTCACCTCTCTTTCTCCTCTCCGCACGTAACATGCACACAAGCACGTCAGTAATCACACACTCTTTTTATGAACAATTACCATGATTATGACCGGTAAGCAAATGGTTCGAAAAAGGCGAGAATGACTCCAGCTGAATTCCCTCGTGCTGTTTGTATGAGAGAAATCGTGATTGTGAGGCTGAATCACTGCACAAATAATAATGGCATATCAGCACACCTGGGACAGGAGGAGGGTGAACTTATCCAGAACAGCTGAACAGTCACATGCTGAAAACTGGTGGCAAAAAAACATGCTCTTGGTTATTATAAGGCATTGTGAATGGAAGATTGTTTTAAAGCGCTTTTGACAATGTTGCCACAAAAATGGAAGATAAAGTGTATTGAGTACAAACAGAAAATAATACAATTCTGTGCATGGTATTATGGAAAAATAAGACCATCCTTAAAACAATGTAAAGGAAATTTACATATTTTTAAACTAATCTAATATCAGCATGTGTGGTGCGAGCAGTATCTGAATAAAATTGCATGCTTTAAAGGGAAAGTTCCCCCAAAAATTTAAATTCTGTGATCATTTACTCACACTCAGATTGTTCCAATCCTGTAGAAATTATATTGTTTTGCTTAACACAACGAAAGATATTTGGAAGAATATGTTCAGCAGAACAAAGAAATGTCTGTAGTAAATGATGACAGAATTTTTATTTTCTGGTGAACTATCCCTTTAAATAGCTAAATAAGTGCTTAATTTGAGCAGTTGATTTGCTGTCATGCATGTGCATGTACGTCAGGGTTAGAATTGTCCAGTAAATGCTTTTATATTTACATAAATGTATTTATACATCATGTTTATCAAAAATGTTCTGAAAATAAATAAATAAAAAAATGCAGAAGATGCTATCTGTCACAGGTAACCTCGGTTATATTACATTCCAATATCCATCTATATTTTTATCATTTTAGAATTGTAATAAAGCACATCAACTTTTAATTCATACCTTCATTATTTACAATATAGCCCAGAAAATATTATAATGTATTCTCCGGTAGTTTTAGAAAACAACTGACAAAAATATTAATATAAAGCATCACCAAAAACATTAACGATAGAGCACATCAGCATCATATGGAAGGTAAATCCTGCCAAATTTAAATAAATAAATTAAAGATGAAAATGTAAACCAGATTAACAGTTTCATTGTTCATAACTGCACGAACAATATGTGTCAAAATGAAAGATAAAATTAAATTATGACAAACAAACTAAAGCATTGGAGAGTGCATTTAATAGCATGCCCTGAACCATGCTGGACCACAAATGTCCTCACTCCTCCGCTGGCCTCCACTCACACTTTACATTACCAACTGCACCCGAGCACACTTTCATCATTACAGTATAACTACTTTTAATTAAACGTAAACAAAGAGATCTTTCTCAGCACAATAGAATCTGTTTTAGGTGTGTTTAACTTCAGAATCTGCTTATGATATCATAGTCATACGAAAGAGATAGGAAAGTAAACGGCTCAGTATGCTTTTAAATCAGCCCCTCATATTTCATTATGATAAAGCCAATTGTTACATATTATGTTCTGAATGCCTGTTTGAAATGATACGCCTCATTGAAGTTCAGCTGTCATAGCAAAAATATCTAATACACACAGCACTATTGTGTGCAGTCGTGTCACCGGGCCCAAAACTAACGGATGATCAGCTGATTAAAAAACATACTGAGCCATTTACTCTCATAACTTATAACTATTATGAGTGGATTCTTCCGGCAGTGAGCTCATGAAGTTAAACACACCTAATAAACCTCAAACCGAACATTATGATGGATTCCATTGTGCTGATTGCTTTGGTAATGTACAGCGTGAGCGTAGGCCGGCGGGCCAAGCGGGGACAATCGGGCTCCGGCGTGGTTCAGGGCGCGCTTAGATGCAGAAACTTTTCAGTATTGCACCAGGCACAAGTCAGGCGTAATCATAACAAAGAGCTAAGACCAAGCGCCAAGCAAGGTCTACACCACAAGTTCATTTGAATTTTTTGTTTTCCCCACGGCATAAACAGATATGACGTTTTTGTGGGCGTTCCCAGTAATGCAGATGCTGATTTACACCCGCTGATTAACATGTAATTGACTTTGAAATAGAAAACGAAAATGAAATAAAAGAGAAAATCAAACTTTGCATTTTAATTTCAGTATTGCGTGAGCATTAACAAAAAACTTTATAAAATGTTTTTGCAATTTCTTTTTTACATTTGCCTGTTCATTTTCATATTGACAGTCTTGCATCGAGATTTTAGTGAAAATTAAATGTAAAATCACCAAATGCATTTTCTTTTTCAATTTGACAGGGACAACTCATTGTCAGTGTGAAAATGAAAATAAAATCATCTCATTTCATTTTTCATTTTGGCACATATTGTGCGTGGAGTTGTGCATAATGAAATTGATCGTCTTGTTTACATTTTCATCATTTAACTTATTCTTTTAATTTTGGCAGGATTTACCTTCCATAGCATCAAACAGATGTTGCTGAAATTTCTTTCTCTCTCTCTGTGAGCTTACCTGTCTGCTGTCTACGCTCCGCTAGGCCTCATTCGCTACCTGCCACAGTCACACTCCTGTCTCCTCCGCAACAAAGCAGGAAGAGCAGTGGCCGTTGCCTAGCGATGGTGTTGCCATGGAGACTGGCCAGCCAGACTCCCTCTATAAAGAATAGGTTGTTAAATGTACACAGAGTACAGGAAGGGGAGGGGAGGCAGTGGAGTTTGGAGTTTCTCTGGCTTTGAGGACTGAGGGGTGGAGAGGTTCATTAAATCAGAGAGAGAGAGAAAGAGAGAGAGAGAGAGAAAGAGAGAGAGACATGCTGAATTCTCTCTATGATTTGCCATATATATGAGGGAAGGGAAGAGGGTTGGTATTGCGTTCTGCCTCATTTGCTATTCTGTATTAGGAGCAGGGCCAAGGGCTGTTTGGCTAGACTGGGTGCTTAAGGTCATTTACATTATATTTGTATAACCCCACATCGCCTTTTATCTTGTTCTCCATCTCCGTTTTCCATGCAACTGCTTAGTCACACAATTATATATATATAAACAGAAAGTTTATTTCTAGGGTTTACAAAAACTGTAGTTTCTCTTTAGAAGACGCTTTAATCCAAAAAAGACACAATGCTCAGTTTGTGTTCCCTGCAAATCAAAACTTTGATCTGCCGGTTAAAGTACAAGGGATGTCTATTGTTTGGATAAAATTTTTATGTGTGTAAAATTTTACACTTGTAAACAATTGTACATTTTTTCATTCACAGATTTACAGACAATTTAAAATATTCTTGTATATGTTTATACATATAACAAAATATGCAGCACAAAATGACTAAAAGCACCCTTGTGACGTAAAAACCACAGAAAGTATCAAATAAAATTCCATAATATGTTTAATTCATGCTTTCATCTCCTGTAGCTGATCTACCCATGTAAACAACATGCGATAGATGTTGTAATATGTTCAGTTTATCCGTTACACAAAGATTCTGGTCCTCACATTATGTTTACTGTAATGAGGCTTTTTCACTGCACACAAAAAAGAGGTGACAGAACCAGAGTCGAATCTTGCATACACCCCCACAAAAGACATCTTACATACACTTTATAAAATATACAAATATCTTTGAGGGCACAGCACAAAAATCAGTCAGACGTGTGATAAGTTTTATAATTTATAACAAGAAGTTCTGGATTCGTAATTCCAAGGTCCTCGAGTGAGAAAGAATATTGATCTTCAGATATCTCTCCTCTCAAAGTCACACTTGAAGAGTGACAAAGTCACTTCCTCCACTTTTATAATGTCTGAGAGATCAGGGTCTGTTTGAAGCTTCACTGTGCGCACATGCTCATGTGTGTTTATTTATTTGCGAGACAGCGGTATTTGTGCAGTTTCAAAGAATAGGCTTTAATGTTTTTATTCCTATAGTACAAGGAAATTGCGTTTTGTGCTGTTTGTGTATCTGATGTTTCATTCTGTTTGTTTTCAGCACCATAGATGTACATGCATCACACAGTCATGGATTGTGTGAGTGTGTGTGCTTGCGTGCAGGTCGAACTGACTACACTGCAACGATAGATCAGGTTTTATTATGCACCAAAAGCTCGTCCTCCTCTGCTTTAGCAATGTCATTCTGTTTAAGGTGTGTTATGCAACCCTGCTGAATGGACAACAGATTGAGGTCCATATAAACTGCAGTGCCTTTTGTTTTCCACATCTGAGTATATAAGACAGCTAAGCATTTCACTTTAGGAATGAAAGATAGTGAGATATATATATATTTACTGTACACATAGAGCATATGCACACACACACGTATATATATATATATATATATATATATATATATAAATATATTGTTAACAAATGTGATATGGACATGATGTATGTGTGATGTTCCATGATAGAGGGGGTATTAAAAGCAGGAGTCTGGCCCATTTGTCATGGTCAGAAACTGGGGTGCCGCATGCGAGCAACCTAAAAAAATGATCAGGCAAAGGTGTAGCTGTAATAAGGCAGAGAACACAAGGGGTTTGTATGTGCGGACTTGTGCGTCATTTGTTTGTGTGAAATCCATCCACACTGCAGCAAAACCTAATGAGGTGCCACATGTCTCATTGTAAACTGTGGCTTAAGAGACACTATTGTAAGGATTTTTGTAATATACATCAGGGCAATGGTTCTCAAACTGGGGGCCACAGATGTTTTGGCATTTTATGAAATATAGAAATGTACAGTATCATAAATTTTGTGCAATCAGAGAAAATAATACCACCAACCAAAATAACTGATTTTTCAGATTTGTATAACTGAATATGTTTTTGTTTAATTAAAACTTAAAGTTAAAGATTACAATTCTTTATTTGGGGACCACACTCAACCCAAAGGGGGTCCTTACATCCAAAAAGTTTGAGAATCTCTGATTTAGAGCATGTCTATAAGAGTATTCCTGCTTAAATACAATATAAACTCTTTTGATAACATGTGCAGAGTATGATTTTGACATGTCTTCCATTAAATGAAAAACAAAAAAACAAGCAAAAGAGTGTGCGGTAATACACTTACAATGGAGGTCTGTTGGGTGGTCAGACAGCACTGCTGAAATATGAATATCATCGCTGTCCTTCTGAAAGTTAACAAGCACTTTTCATACTTTTTACTGGTTAGGTATTTGCAAAACCCAGTGACAAACATAAAGGGTGACTGATAATAATGATTTATGGCAAAAAATAAAAAACACAAAATAAGCAGATTATATCAAAAACACCAAATTAAAAACATATTCACATGCATATAACCAAAATAATTATTTTAAAAATACTCACAAAACTGCATGATGGTAATGAAACACTCTCCATCGATGACTCATGCACTGCTTAACTTCCTAAATGTGCATTCTGTCTTTCTTTGCTTTTATCTAACTCTCATTTCACCGTCAAAGCGATGTCCTGGACAAATCTCCTTTATTAGTCAGAGCAACCTGCAAAAATGCCTTTGCACTTTTCTTATTTGAAATTTTCTGTTGAAGACCGTGTTTGTTTGGAGTGCTGGCGATGGCTTACCGTGGTAAAGTTTCTGCCAGCAGTTCCCTGTAGAGGTGTTGCTTCAGCGAGACTCTCTTTTGTATTTGTGTGTTAATTAGAGATGTGTGTTCTAGCTAAAACTGAATTGTGTTACTGTAGGATCATTTGGAAGAGAGAGAGAGTTGTGGAGAGAGCAGGAGCACGATTTTTACGAGGATCCCTCTTTCTATCTGTCTTTCGATTCCCATGGGGCTGCAAGGCACTTGAAAGCTGTGAAGTGTGCTGTTCTGCCTGTATTCTCTGCGTAATTGGACAAATGCTGCTTTGGGAAAGAGTTGGGAAGAATTGGGAGCTCTTGTGTGTGTTTCTCTATCTATGTGTCTTTTTTGGCTTGACTCTGTGGCTCTTTCTCTCTATCTTCGTTTTTTTGTGTCAATGAAAAGGTCTGTTCCAAAATCAAGAAGTTGCCTTGTTGTATGCATAGACAGATCCCTTCTAAACCTTTGTAACTGGTGTGAAACCTCATAAGTACACTCCTAAAATTAAAGGTGCTTCACAACACCATAGAAGAATCTTTTTTTTGTCTAAATGGTTCTATAAAGAAGCTTTAACGTTCTGTTCCACAAAAGGTTCTTCGTGGCGAAGAAAGGTTCTTCAGATTATAAGGCAAGCCTGACTGAATGGTTCTTTGTGGAACCAAAAATGGCTCTTCTATGGCATCGATGTGAAGAACCTTTGTAGCACCTTTATTTTTGAGAGTTTATCTGATTCTGAACCTGCAGCATAGCAGCCCAGAATGCCTCACACAACAACAGTCCACAAAGGACAATTTATTCAGGATGAATCCCAATTGAGTTTGATATTAGCATGTTGCTAATTCTAGCAGTACTGTAAGCACCCCAAAAATCAACACAAATACACACAATTACTCACTAATTTATTTTTATTTTTAATTACAATTTCTGACTTAATTCTACAAATGTTATCTTCAAATTTCTTCTGCCTTGTGGTTTGTCCACTCTCAGCAACAGACAAAGAGAAATATGCAATTATTTATTTAATTGGCAATTCCTTAAAGGCGGGGTGTCCGATTTCTCAAATCACCACAACAGACACACCCCTACCCCTTTCGCTTTTATCAGCGCTCGGCTCGACCAATGTCCATCCTTGGCACTGTGGACCTTACTGCTGATTGGCTACAAGGTTGTTTTGGTACTCGGCCCGACTTTGTCTGAACAAGCGTAATTCGGAAACCGGGCACCCCTCCTTTAACACTTTATATATTTTATACTAATAGTTTAAACAAAAGTTTATTGTTCATTTCTTTCACAATCTTGGATTTGTTTCACTGAATATGCCACATTAAATTATAAGTTTTGAAACACTTTGCATCTGGAGCGTAATATCTGGTGCCTATGAAGCCTAAAAATACTGCCTCAATAGGCGGCTCACTAGGTTTTTGAACAAAGCATCTATCTGTCTCTCTCTCACTCTCGTCTCTTTACATCATTTTTGTTATTGTGTGTGTGTGTGTGTGTGTGTGTATGTATGTGAAGGCATGATTGATTGGCTGTACCTGAACATTAGAACAGAATACCTCCAAACATCACTGCAGGGTTTTAATAATTGAAAGAATTTCTCTTGAATCAGGCTGACTACAGGACAGTCCCTATTGCATACACATAGCCCTTTTAGAATTCGCTGATTCACTCTCCAGGGTTTCATCTTTTGTTTAATCATTTATGTGTGCTGACCATGTTAGTGTCAACATGCGTGTGCACGTATGAGCATGTGTTTGTGTGCCCTCATGTGTATGCTCCATGGGGATTAGTGAGCACGGCTTGCCTTTGAGAAATGAAATAAAAGAGGGACAAAAGAATAGATTTCTAGTGTTGGCCACTGTAGAAACAACATGGGGAATTCCACGTAAGGGGTCCGTGCTGTATGTAGATAGAAATAACTCATTCTAAGGTAATAAAAACATGTCACTTCATTATGTAAGGTTTTTATACATTTCTGAAGATGTTTGTTTCTTATATTGCATTTCTGTCCATAAATCCTCAAAAAATGTACAACCTGGACCTTTAATGCTGTGGTCAGCATCCACCATTGTACGGAACAAGCCATTTGGAAGTTCTAACAAATAACAACATTGTTATTAAACTGAGAACTATTCCTTTAATAGAGATGTTTCTGCAGTCGCTTAAATATTTTATGACAAAATAAATGGAGAGAGAGAGAGGACTGACAGAGAAAAGTTCAGTGACACGTTATGTGAGTCATATTCTGCAGCAAATATTTGGGTACAGCAGATTGTGTCCCTCTTTTCTCATGCACAGTTGCTGCACTCCAACAGTTTTCATGTTCTAATTATGCAGCGTAAATGAGAATCTTGAAATCTGGATACTGTATAGAGATCTCATTCCGTTTTCTGCGTACTGTTTTATAAAAACCAGTTCGCAAAAAAATTTAAACTCCTAAATCTTTTAATATTCTACATTTATTTTGATAGTAACCTGTATGACTTTCTTTCTTCTGCAAAACACAAAAGAAGATATTTTTTAAATTTGAAAAAACATTGGCGTCCATTTACTTGGTTCTGTTTAAACAATAGAAGAAAATGAGTCGGTTACCAACATTTTTCAAAATATCTTCTTTTGTACTCCGCAGTAGAAAGAAAGTCATACAGGTTTGAAATGACAAGAGTGTGAGTAAATGATGACAGAATTTTCGTTTGTGTGTTAACTGTTCGTTTCTGCACTGTGACTTATCAACTTTCAGCAGTACACAAATAGCGAAATGTTCAGGCACCATGGACAGCACACGGTTCTGCAGTTCTAATGCCGGTCGCTGCAGCTGCACGTGTCACAGCGCTGCGGCTTCTGACAGACTGCGAGAGGCATGATCGTGCCACATGCTCTGTGTTTTAATGCGGACTTGATTTACAAAGTGCTTCAGTCCAGATCTTCCGTCCTCTTTTAGAAACCTCGCTGAGTTGTTTGGTCTTCCCGGCTCGCCTTTGCATTTGTAATTTGCGTTTTGTTGAGTTATTTGTGTCTACATTTATGCAGCGGGCAGGTTGATTTAGCGGACAGCCGACATCTGCACTGGATTTTTTAATACTTACTCTCTCTTTGGCTTATCGGAGACTTTCTCTCTCTTTCTGGGGATTAGGGAATAAAACAGCACAGATTTCCCCCACTCGCTCTCTCCCTCATACACATACATGCTCCCTCCCCCACTGATAGGATCTCTGGAGGATGGAGTGGATTAATGACCTCGCAGGAGAGGGCCACAGCGCTCCAAATCACCCGGCAGAGCTACATAACCTGCTCCTGATTACTATATATGAGCTTTACAACACCATAGCTACTATTTCTTTGTAGAAAATATAGTAGATTGGATATTCACACAATGTATTCAGGATGTTTGTATTGGTGAAAAAAAATGAAAGTTTCTTTTGCCATTAATTTTAGTAGACTAGTTTTCTGACCAGCGTGCCATTTGGGACTCGGTCCAGTCCCAGTTGGCACAATTGTGGCATGTGCTTGCGGTATTGCGATGGCCAGCTTGTGTCTGTGAAGCCCAGAAGCCCGTTTTCCCATTTGTCATTGTAGGTTTCAGAAGGGGACTGGAGAGAGGTTTGTGGCTGTTGTGCGCCTCCGGCCTGGTGCAGGGCACCATTTGGGACCCATGTCACATATGTTTAAATAGAGCCTTTGATTTATGTTAACACAAGTCTCAAATGCTAAAAAAAATCTTTTATGTATTATTTTGTTGGTGCATGTAAATAAATCAACACAAAGCTAATGATAATATAATATAATAATAAATATAGCACATTAATAATAAACACACAACTAATTATACATTAGAAGAAAATTATTATACAATAATTATATGAAATTTTGGATAAACTAACCCTTTATGCCAGTGGTTCTCCTTTTCATGGTCGTGCCCCTGTTAACCCATTTAAAGAACTGGCACTACCCATTCTGTACATTGAGGATAGATGAGATTCTTTGGAAAAAATTAACGTTTGCCTATTATATAAGACATTAAGATATAAACCTTAAATTTCACTGCACAGGCAGGGGCGTGTTTACCATTTTGGGGGCCCTAAGCAAAGTCAAGACCTGTGGCCCCCCACACATGCATACTAACATTTTTCTTTGAATTGAACAACAATAAATTAAGTATTTGTCATTAGTAAGACATAAATTACATGGATTTATTTAACTTTGAACCGCATAACACCACAAAAAATTGTTCACAGTTTGGTATAATAAACTAATCAATAATAATTTAAATTAAATAGCATGAACACAAATCAAGTAAATAATATAGAAATTAATTTTATTAAAGAACCTTCAAGATTTTACTGAATGCTTTCTAGACTATGGTGAACTGCAAGTTATTGATGTGCTTTAGAAACGGACAAATGTAAACAGATTCATTGCATCTAATAAAATTTAATTCACAATATCAGTCAGCAGTAATTGTAAGACACTTCAAAAATCACATGTTGGCATTCTGCTGTGTTACTTTACTCCATTGCAGCCTAAACTTTTCTCCAGCATGACTTACTTTATTTGAAGGATTCCACATTCCACATAAAGAATGTTGTGCCTGATAATGTTAACAATATGTAATGAACGGAGGATTGTGCCTCATGTTGAGCGTTAAAGCGCGGGAAACCAACCCCCTAGCTCTAGAGGTTTTGATTGGTTTATCAACCAAGACAGACCTTTCTGTTATTAGACCTATCTCACATTAAAGCAGCCCCCTAACACACAGGTTTCTGCCAATCTCATATTAATCTGAGTACATATAGAGTAGTATTGGATACGTTCTATTTTCGAAGAGTATTCAGTTTGATCACATTTATAAAAGTAGATACAGCTGTACGATTACTTCCGAAATCATACGGCGCTTGTGGGGGGGAGGGGTAGGCTGAACTAAAACATATTGTCAACAAATCACAGACATCAGTTTTTACTCACCGCATGCGGTTCATGTCCAGCATCTTTTAGCGCTGGGACAGCTCCATATATCAGTTTCAAACTAACTCCAAATCCAGCATTATATCAACAGTTTATATAACATTCATCACACAATTGCAGTGAACAAACACACACCTGAACTTCGCGTATGTCTGCGCATGCTCCTTCTCCTGCTCTCCATGCTGCCGCATGGGCGTGGCACGTGCTTTTTCGGAAGAATTGTGCAATAAGGGACTAAGAAACATTGTTACAAAACCGTTTTATATTTTCGAAATAAACTTTCCGAAACCTGTACGATCGCTGGGGGAGTGTATTGAGCACAGAAATACTACGAAATACGCCCAACTATTTTTTGACAAGTTGACCATGTTAAACATGAGAAGACAGCACGGTTAACATTGTGAAGAAGTCTGAATGCATGACACATCGTTGCAGCACAGCGCGTCTGTTCCTGAAGTCACTGATTAGCTTCTCCAGGTGCTTAATCAGAGTTGGGGCTAAAGTGGACCTCGTGAGCCAGAGTTGAGAACCACTGATATAGAGCAATTACCTAAATATACATACATACGATATAGCCTAAGCTTGCAAATAAAACTATAAATAATTTGTTATATTGTCCAGTTTTAAAACAAACCGTTGAAACACAAGCACTCAGTTTCACCTTCTCTGAGTCAAGGCTTTAATTCAACTCTCTTCACGACGGATTCATTCAGCCATAAAGGCAACTGATTTAAGTGCTGTGCAGTGACTGGGAAAACCGGAGACATCCTGGTCTTTCTTGTTAATTATATACACCAGTCCCCTACTGTGTATTTGTGTCTTTCTGCACAGCAGTGTCCTCTCATCCTGTGACAATATTTAACAGATCTCCAGTTCTGCCTATGAAGAGCACGTGTTTCCCCTCCACCTGCAGGCTTCAGCAGCCCTGTGTGTATACAGCACTGCGAAAGAAAACATATGGCCAGAAAACCTACGACACAATCCTGCAGGGATCATAAAGCAGCTCTAGTTAGTGGTATTTGCACTTGGCAAGCATCACTGTTATTATTTCTAATGCTTAGGGCTAGAGATTCGAATCATCCTGTGATCCTAAAGCACACTGATGTTTCCGCACTGACTGTGAAAGATACCTCAGATTGATTCATGTGTGCTGTTTGTTTCAATTTTAAATGAATTTGTTTTTGTTACTTTATAAGTTAAGTTATTAAAAAATAATTTATTTATGTAGTACATTATATCAGTTTTAGTTCGTTTTTTTAGTTATAAGTTTCTATTTTCTGGAAAAATCAACCCAAAACAACCTGGCAAAATTCTAGCATCCACATAAAGCACCCCTGTTAACTACAACAGCACACTAAAACACATGAACTTCTCTTTCCTTCATTCTTCCTTATTAATTTTGCACCTTTGTCCCATTTCAGCCAAAAAAGCAGCCGACGGCTCTGTCATCCCCAACGGCTACTGCGACTTCTGTTTAGGGGGCTCTAAGAAAACAGGCTGTCCCGAAGATCTCATTTCTTGCGCCGACTGCGGCCGATCAGGTGAGGCCGAGCCCTTCTCGGCTCTGCTCGGCTTTCCGATTTATAAAGGTTTCCTCTCTATTACCTTCTCTTTTTATGCAGGTCATCCGTCGTGTCTGCAATTCACCGTCAACATGACGGCTGCGGTGAGGACGTACCGCTGGCAGTGTATCGAATGCAAATCGTGCAGTTTGTGCGGCACGTCAGAGAATGATGTAAATAAAATTTATAGCGCAAACCTTTGTGTACCTGTTTATTGCTTTCTGAGCTTTTTAATCCAAACCCCAGTGCTGGTGTTTGGTGAAATTTGCATACAAAGATCATGTTGCATTATTTTTTTAGGATCAGCTTTTATTCTGTGATGACTGCGACAGAGGATACCACATGTATTGTCTAAGCCCCCCTATGGCGGAGCCACCGGAGGGTATGTGCTTATTGTGTTTTTCCCTAACAACCTTAGACACGCCCACATTCAATATGAAGTTTAGTGGTCAACCAATAGGGATTTAGCTGTTTTTAAATTTAAAATGGGATTACCCTAATTTGTACATGTGACCTTGCATTGAAAGTAATTTTTTGTGATTTACTGTCTTCAAATTAAAATCAAAGAACATCCTTTGAAAATATAGCCTTAAAGGGGTCATATGACACGGCTAAAATGAATATGATCGTTTGTTTTAATTGCTATAAAATTTTTATACACGATCTAAGGTCCAAAAATGCTGTATTGTCCACACACCGTGCAATTTGTATCTCCTCTTTGAAACGTCCAGATTTTTTACAAAGCTCATCGGTCGGAAAAGCGTGCTATGATTGGCCAGTTAACCAGTGCATAATCATTGGTCGAATACTGCAAGCGTGTGACGAAAATGTAACGCCTCTTACCATATTTGGAACATCAGGTTCCAAAGCAATTACTTGCGTATATCTTAGTTAAATCATACCACATACTGACATAGATTTGTGGGGATGTGGTTACACAAGGTGTTTCAGGCAGGTCTGGGTAAGCATTAGTTTTTAGATAGAATGCATCTTTTGTTTCGACACTTTAATTTTTGCCATTATACGTGTCCAATACACGCATGAGCAACTTATAACATACCAAATACCCCTTTAATACGAGTGTAGGCCATGTCAAAGAATGAAATCCATTTTTAGGCACTTTTTTCGTTTTTTTGTGAAAACTAACAAAACACAGTGTCAATAATGTAATTAGTTTCAGTATTTATGAAAAAGTGAATGAAAATTTAAGTTCAAAACACATACAGCTGTGGGGGAAAAAAAGCTAAGAGACCATTTTAAAGACCATTTTCAGTTTTTTTCTGAATTCACTATTTATAGGTACTGTACGTGTTTAGCTAAAATTATGAGTTTTGTTTAATTCTGTTAACCACTAACAACATTTCTCCCAAATTTCAAATATAATAATTGCATTTATCTATTTGCATTTTTTGCTGAAAACCGGAGAAACAGGTCAAAATAACAGAAAAGATGCTCTATATATTTTCAGACCTCAACTTCTATGAAAACAAGTTCATATTCACTTCTAAGCATAAAAAGAGCCGAAGTGATATGAATATACTGTATTATAGATGCAGGTTGTTTGACAGACATATGGCTGGTGTTGGATGTAAGTCAGTGATGACAGATGGGTCACAGGTGTGGGGACAGGGGTGAATCTAAGCGTAACACAAGCTGGTAAACCTCATGGGCATCTTAGGATGCGAAAGTGAAATACAGAAAAGACGTTAGTGCCTCTAAAAATGTTTAAATAAGATTATTATTATAATTAATAATTATATAAGATATTAAGACTTGTTTTCAAAGAATTTCTGAAGCATTTTAAAACATACTTAACAAATGTTAGTGAGTTTGGTATGCAAAAAAATCAAATTTGTCAAAAGATATTTAATTAAAGTCAGAGACAAATATTGATTAAGGAAATAAACACTATTTAAAAAAAATCTAAATTCAGCTCTATTTCTGCTTTTAACACCAATTTTCTTTTCTTTGCAGGAAGCTGGAGTTGCCACCTGTGTCTGCGCCAGCTAAAAGAAAAAGCGTCCGCCTACATCACACTAACCTAATCCACATGCCCTTCTTCACCCCACCAGTCTCATCCACCTCTATCCCATCTTCAAAGATCCAAAGAGTCTCCCCCATCATCAACCAGAAGAGAACACTCTTTCATTTGCCATGCACGGTGACTGCAAGGAAAACCACCTGAAGCCACCAACATTTTTGTGAGTCGGGACTAAAGCTCCTCATCCGTCCCTCCAAAGAGCTTGTTCCTTCTCGGACCTGTGGGGTCTTCTTCTTGTCTAACTCTGTTTTATGGTGGTTAGACAAGCAGTGCCAAACGGTTTGCGGCTGAGGAGACACTTTTTGCACGAATTGGGGGAGGAGTCTCTGTGACATCAATAGACGACGAGATGAGACGTGAGCATGCGTGCATCTCACCAAAGCTTGTGATTGGAGAGAAAGCGCTGTCAACGTGCCATTGATTCTTCGCGGTATTGTTCGGAAGCAGACACCAGCACGTGATGAAATTTGGCTTTTTGTTAATTACAAAGACGAATGAAATATTCAATAATTAACATCCCTCCAAGGTACAACATTTGGTCAATGCAACACGTTGCACTAAATTCTAGGAATCGTTCCAAAAACAGAAGTGATCCATCACGGACCAAGAATGCTGGAACCGTTTTCATGCGTTGATAACCCTTTATTAAAAATGTCAGAGGTGCATGTCTATCAAGCAGAGAAGTTGCTCTGCGTGAAAAAAGAAAAGAAAGAAAATGATTTCTTCCGTACTTCCAACGAGTTCCCCACCTCTTCCTATTCTAAAGCCAACATCAAACTCCCTCTCAGCAAGGGTGCGTTTGTAAGAGTGTATATTTCTCGGGCAACGTCTGGCCTTGTTTTAAAAACAGGGCGTTAAATGTTTGATCGCTCTCTTTTTTATGATGACTTGCTTGCATGTTGTAACAGTATCGTTTTAAAATGATTTAAGGACAAAAAATGGAAGAAAGCACACTTATTCTGCAATAATGTTTTTTGTGTTTGTGACCCTCTCTGGGTAAGTTGTGTCTGTATGTACGTGCGCTTTAAAAACTCTTTGAAACGTCAGAAAGCCGGAGTCTGGAAAGAGTACAGTGTGCGGAGCGTTCAAAGTGGGAGGCGTTTGAATTCTGCCATTTTTGATGCCACTGCAAATGTGATTTTTTGTTTTTCTGGACGAACCGAAAACCAGCTTGGAGATACATTATATGGTCTATTTTTAGTGGCATTTTTTCCTTTTCTTGACAAGAAAATCGTGCAGCTTTTTTGTAGAACGAGCTCTGCTTTGTGTTATGAAATTTGCTACTGCGGTCTGCTTAAAAGAAGTTCAAACCAATGGGGGAAGGCAGGATGTGTGCGTGTTTGTGAGATTGTGCCGAGGTGACGGTTTTGAACCAAAAGTCCCCTCTTATCCGTGGCCTAACTGAAAGACTGCCTGCCATTTTGTCTTCTCGGAGTCCTTGAGCTTTAAGTTGCGAGACATTTGCTGTAAATAGATAAGTGCTCTGTCTATCCTAAATCGGTCCATGTTATAGACTCAAGTGAAATGTTTCATGTGCTGTAATGCATCAAAATGTGAAAACAGCCTTTTCTACACAGCTAGTGGAATATTAATCCATGTTATTGGGTTATTTCTATTTTTGTATCATTTTCCAATTTTAATGAGCACTATGCCATTGGCACTGTTACCAGATATATAAATTAGGTGATCTTTTCCATTCTTTTTGAAAGAGTAGAAATGTTTTGTCAGTAGAAATAGTCTTGATTTCACATTTTGATAATTCAACTTCACTGTTGAGCCAACCTAAGTTGTATTGTCGAACGCCCTCATTGTTCATTTTGTACTTCTGACAATTTTGCACAGTCTGTGGGTTTAGTTGAGGGCACTTTGATAATAAAATGAAAGCAATTGAATTAGAGTAACAAAATTGAAGGCACATTAACCAAACAATAATTACACTTGAAATGTGTTGATTCTCCAGTTATAACATAGAGAAATCTTAGAGGTGAAGTGTGTCATTTTTTGTGGCTTTATGTCGCTTTTAAACCGTTGCTCTGTTTGTTTGAGCAGCATAGCAACATCAGCTCAACCAATGGCAAGAGTTTGGGGCGGGACCAACTGTTTTTAATTGACCAATGAAAGAGAGATGGCAAGATAGAAAGGACTCCTACTGTAGAAATGACACACTTCGCCTTTAATGCTGAGTTCACACCAAACACGAACAATCACAATCCACGCCATTTATTACTCACAGGAATAGTTCATTATTTTCGTGTGAGTGACGTGTAAAACATCACCTTTGGACGTGTCAAACAGTAGGTGTCAATGAGCTCTTCATGCACATTTCTCTCTTGAGTTGAAATTTTTCAACTTGCGCAGAACATGTGTCATTCGCATTGCAAGTTTGCATCTATTTGCATCTTTGCATTGACTTTGTATGTAATTTACTCACGCAAAGCGCTTGATTCGCGTTTGGTGTGAACACAGCATTAGGTTAATAGGCAAAACTATTTTGATTTGTCTGCCTTGGTGAGATTTTTGGATAGTTTGAACCTTTGTAATTTTTTGAGGACGTCAAACGATTGTCATGCTGTTAATAATGTCCCCTTTTCAAGAGAGGGGCTGTATGAAATAAGTGTTATAGTCCACTGGTCTTTATCGACGAGTGCTTGAGTCATCATGTGATTGTATTCTTAGTAATGTGAGAGTTGGAAGAGAAAGCATGGGTTAAACGAACTTGTGCGTTTTCCACATGCATACATCCTAACCAGATTTTTTAATGGTAAGCGACTTTATTTCCATTTGAGGACCGCTTTCGATCTTCTGACCCGACTCTGCTCCCTTTGTCGAGAGGGTCTTCTCTACCTGTATATTGTGCTGTGATTTTTGCTTGCAGTTTTTCTAATCCATTCCCCCAACCAACACACACAAAAAGATGCTCTTGTATGAGAGGACGCGTGCGTGTTTTCCTTTCTTGTAACTGTCCGTTGAAAATAAAACAGATGTGTGGAGAAACGAAGTGCGTTTTGACTCAGGACTGAGTTGTATATTTTTTCTTTGAATTTGAAATGGGTGCTCCTATGTGGATCTGAGTTGCTGTGATTGCTGCTGCTCGCCGTCTATTTTAAAGAATGTCCTTAGTTTTATTTCTGTCCAATTTGACAAGCAGGAAATAAAAAAATGTACATTATCTGATTTTTCTGTCTTCTGTGATGTTTCATGTGATGCAGAACCAAAATACCTTTCATTAGTTTTTTTTGCTTAATTTTAATAATGGAAATTTGTTTTCATTTTTATATTTTTGTATGATTTATTATTTTCCTTTTTATTCACAACTTCCCTAACATTATGTTTTTCTACTAATAAGATGTGTATTATTTATTTTATAATACAGTAATGTAGTTCATAAAGCATTTGTATACATTATAGTGCTTTTGCTTGAGAGCTCATTCATTGTAGTAGTTGTAGTTGCGCGACCAATAAAACTGGTCCTCTTTTTTGTGTTTCGTCCTGTTGAAAGTGGAGTTAGATATGAGTTTGGCACAGCATGTGGGTGTGGGTGAATGAAAGCAGAATTTGAATTTTTGGGGTAAACTCTTCTTCCCCATACTGAAAAAGACCATTTATTGAAACCTCCATTACAAGAAGCAGTGAAGGTTATGCAAACTGTATATGACCCAACGATGCAATGTAGCTCATTTTCTATGCGAGAAGGACAGTACTCAGTATTATAGTATTCTGCCTCATTCTATTCCAATAAAACATTCAAAATTGTTAACACAGTAAATATTCTTTTCCAGCTTTTTGTGTGTGCATGAATGCTCATTTTGCTTTTGTTACAGCAAACTGCTTGAATATATAGATAATACAAAAATATATATGATTACATTTCTGAGCAAACCAGACCCAGAGAACACCTCAAGCTTTTTTTTTCTTTTTTTTAAATGTGAACCCTTTACCACTCAATCACAATATTTCCCATAATAGTTGTTTTTTAATATATATTAAGGATTCTTTTTTGTGTCTCGGAATGATGTGCGGGTTTGTGTGTGTTCACTTCGAGGGTGGGGGTGATTGGAGACTCCAAGCCAATTACCACATCCACCAGACAGCCTCAGACTGCTGCCTGAGCTTTTCTTCCAATAAGAGTGCGGCTGCAATGAGCTGAGGCCCAGTGGTTGCCATGGTAATTTAGGGGCTGCTTGCATGGCGGATGATGCTGGGCTGGAGTGATGGATTACAGTAATGGGATGGGGTGTGTGTGTGTGTGTGTGGGGGGGGGTTTGAGTGTAGAGAACTCATGCATAAATATATTGGAAATGTATGAATAAATCTGAAATGCATCGACTTAAAGGACACCGAATAGAAAGTGGATGGAGGATCTGTGAATTTGGCCTGTTTGACACCTCGGTAGGTGCAATTTGGGGTTTAAAATGATGTGTAGCTTTAAAACAGATTTATCTCAGATTATATCAGAGTTCTCTGTTTATAATCTCTGTAATACTGGACACAATTTGTGCGATTTTTTTGGTCACACTGTTTACAAGCTCAACAATCACACATTTGTGAAGTGACTCACCAGAACAAGACAAATTTTGTCCAAAATTTCTTTACAAGCATATTTGTTTTGTTATTTGCTGCACTCACATTTAGTTGTTTTACAGGATGTTTGTTTTTATTGATTCATAAAAAAGTGTTTCGTACTAAAATATTTATATAAAGCCTCTGTGAAACAATGCATGTAGGGAAAAGCACTATTTGTACACATTTACTAAATTTAAGAACTATAATGACTTCATTCATACTCCATTTTCGTAAAAAAAAATCTCAACCATATATATTTATACTAAATGTATTCTCATTTTAGATATATTTAGTTTTAATTTTAATGTATGTGTATTTCACTATGACAATCAATATTTAGTTGATTATTTATTTTTTATCTTCTATAATCTTATTTTGTTTTAATTTCCACCACTGATTTATAATGAGGATAATAACTACTATTATTGTTATTAATTAATATTTCTAGATTTTATATTTTAAAGGAATGGCACAACAGCAATTCACAAAATGTTTACTTAATCCAAATGAACTTCGAATAGTGAATGTCACTATTCTGCCATCTAGTGTTGACTATGAGTTAAGGCCTCGAGAAAACATTTTGCAGACACAACATGTCTATCAAAACAATTTTACAAGCTTAATGTCCCATCTCAGGACTCTTTCTCTGATGTATTGTTGGTAGTCCTGCACAGCGAGAACATCAGTCATCTATAGAAATCCCAAGAAGACGTGTTCAAGACCATCAGTATAGTATGTTGTACAACAGTTTGCTTGAAAACAGAACTGAATGTTGCATTGAACTTCTGACCACGAGCTTAAACAAAAAATCTGAGCTGTTAATCAGAGGCACTGTAGCAGGCAATCCACTCACAATAATAGTTTAAGTTTTTGCATTTACATTTAGTCGTTTAGCAGACGCTTTTATCCAAAGCGACTTACAAATTGGGTAAACAATTGAAGCAATTGGGTCAAACATTAGGACAACAAAAAGCATAAGACCAATAAAAAGTCTCACAAAGCCTACTACAGTGTACAGAGCCAAGTTTAGTTTATCTAAGCTTAAATAAGCATGCATTTATTTAATTTTTTTAGATATTGTAGAAAAGATATTGAAATGAAAAATGATCAGTCAGGTGCAGACAGAAGAGATGTGTTTTCAGCCGATAATTAAAGATGGTGACAGGATCTGCTGATCTTGTAGCAGCAGGCAGATCATTCCACAAATGTGGAACCGATCCAGAGAAGGTTCGTGAGAGTGATTTTTTACCTTTTTGGGATGGCACCACAAGACGTTGTTCGTTTGCTGAACGTAAGGATCCGGCAGGTACATAAGTCTGCATAAGTGAATGAAGATAAGGGGGTGCCAAACCAGTGGTGGTCTTGTAGGCCAGGAGCAGAGTCTTGAATTTTTTTTTAAAGTCTTTACTCTTGCAAAATGTTCTCCCTACAAAGATAAATATGCAACTTAAACACATAACTTATTGTAAAAGGGGTTAAATTATTGTTCTCTTTCTGTCGGTCTCTCGACGTCTTGTTGAACCAACAGATGGGGTTTGACTTGAGAACCTATCATCTTCTGTATAGTTGTGAAAATGCCAATGAATTTGGCCAATTAAATTTGTTGGCTGGACTCCTTCCCGAATATACGGGTATAAAAGGGAGATGGCCTTCCCCAGCGCTAGCGGTTGGATAGTTTCTTATGTGTTTTTCTTTTAAAGATTAGTGTTTTAGTTCTTGCTAGCTTAAAATATGCTTTAATTCTTTTTATGCATTGTTACTGTAATCATCTGTTAAGAATCTATATTATCTATTTATGTTCAGCCAACAAAAAATATTTTGTTCTGTTGTTCATTAGGTAAACTTGACTATGTTGTGACAACTAATGACTTAAACATAACTTTTTAAGTTGGTTGGAATCCAGTCTCTGTTAAGTTAACTCAAAAATGTGCGTGTAATAGGTTCCCTTATTATTTGAATTAAACTAAAATATTTTTTACAGTATATGTATTTAGAGAAAAATTACACAATATCTTCATGGAACATGATCTTTACTTTATATCCTTATAATTTTTGGCATCAAAGAAAAATGGGTAATTTTGACCCATACAATATATTTTTGGCTTTCACTAAAAATATTCTCATGCTGGTTTTGTGATCCAGGGTCACATATTGCCTACAACAAACATTTAACTTGTAAAAGGGATATTTTGAAAGATTGTCCTTGAATTAAGTAAGGCACAATATGAAGGGCAAACTGTAAAAACTGTTTTGAGTCTTATTTTTTCGGAGAACTTTCAATTGATCAGTGGCTTGCGCTACAGCAAGGTCAGACACCTGTGCGGCTCCCATGGGCTTAATCTGTACCCTGGGAAGTACATTGGGTGACACATACAGAAAGAAAGAAAGAAAGAAAGAAAGAAAGAAATCTTTCTCAAAACCTACCAATTTTTTTTTATTTTGCTACAACAGAAATGTAATATTTGTTTAACTTTGATTATTACCAATACATACTATAAAATGAAAAGTACAAATACTTAAAAAACTTACCTACAAAAAGAAACATTTTCTCAGACCAGTTTTCTCCATGATTGCCAGTACACCGTGAAAATAGGTGAAAACTGTAAAAAAATCGTTCATTTTCAGGCAGCTGTGGCTCCAGTAAAATACTGTAAAACACCATGTTCATATTTAAAATGACATTATTGTAATTGGACGTTTTAATGACTGTACTTCAAAAATACGTGATGCAGTACACATAAAAAGTCTGTAAATGATTTGTTAAACTCTGTTATTTAAACAAGGTCAGGTATCTTACAAAGAGCGGCATCAAGTTTATTAAGTGTTTTTAGTTTGTAGAAAAATAAGTGAATAATTGCAAAAATGGCAAAAGCTTCAATGTTTCTATGAATTGTTTTTTTTGGCTTACACCATCAAATGTAGCTAAATTTGGAGGTACTTGGTAATCGCACTTGAAAGTAAATATACAGAGTGATAAAGAAGACATGTTATCGTGGGTAGTGTGGGATCCAGTGTTGGAGGTCATCAGTTGTGTTTAGTCTGTTGCACTATGCAGATTTCGTTCATCTTGTGTGTTCTCATCGGCACATTCCTGCACCCAGCACCGGCTGAGGTGGTGGGGAATTTCTGGGATTCACCAGACTGCCTGAAGTTCTTCTATAAGAATAAAGTTCCAGAGTTGGGATCTACACAGGCAGATGTTGTGTTTTTATGTCAGCGCTTTTTGAACACGTATCACTTTTCCACGCTGTACAACACATACTACCACATTGCTGTCTATTCTGCGTACATATTTGAGCCGAGCAATGGAGGAGGAAGAGATAAGAACTGGTATCTCGAACCACAGGTATGTTGTTTATCCATATGCCTTCATGTTTATTATTGAGACATCTCCATTTTCCGTTCCACAAAAGAGTCATATACAGGATTTGAATGACATGAGGTTCAATAAATGATGATAGAACTTGTATTATTGGGTAAACCAACCCTTTAAAAACTTTAATCCTCACACATTACTTTAAAGCTTAATAAGTGACAACATTCTGATTTAATTGTTGGATTTGTAAAATGCATTTAAGCTCCTAAATTGGTGAACCCAGGTATCCTAAATACCGTGCTTCCTGAAAACCGATACATGTATTGAAAATGTCACATCAAACTGTATAATCTTAAAAGTAACATAGTGCAAAGTGCTGAAGATAGTTTTACTGCCACAATGCCTTCAAATATTTGTTTTTGCTTGCGAGAGAGCCTTTCTAATAGAAACTTTTCTGCCCTACTTTTTTATAAACTGAAATGACTAATCTTTTGTGCAACAGAACTGTTTAGGGAATGTTCCATATGGAACCATAAAACCTGACAAAGATATAAACATATTTTACACCTGGCAAATGTGACTCAAACCTAACCACAATCTACACATGAGAACAATATGACCTTTCTAATGGCCTTCGTTGAAATATTGCTTACATCAGTGGTCTCCACTCCAACAGCCTACGGAAGCCTACAAAGTGTTTGTGAGTTTTCAGCCAAGGACATTCTTTAAGCCTGTTTATTTAATTCAGTTGTTTATTTTTTTAATTAATTTTCATAGTATTTCTATTTAATAAGGAAAAAATGTTAAATTGAACATTAAAACATATAGGCCCAGCCTCACAGACAAGGCTTAAGGCTAGTCCCTGACTAAAATTAATGTTTGCTGTCAGGGATCAGACACGGATAACTCAAGTGCAGAATAAGAGTCTTTATTACAATTGCTCACAATGGACAAAAAGGGTAATGCAACACCTCAGGTAAAAGTCCACTATGGCAGGGAGTACTTGCCCGGATCGAGTAAAAAATGGCCAACTAAGTGGACAAGGGCTCGAGCTTTTGTCTGTGGTATAAGGGTACACAGGTAATAATAATAATAAAAGGAGGTAGATAAATTCCCACCATGTGGGGGCATGGTTTCTCAAAACGGAATTCAAAAAAAAAAATTTTTTAAACAATACTAGTTGTGATATGTGGGTATATTCATCTTTATATAGTGATAATTCACCCAAACATTGAAATTCTGTCATCTATCACTCACCTTCAAGTCGTTTAAAACCTGTATAGGTTTCTTTGTTTGATTGAACAAGAAAGATATTTGGAAGAATATTAGCAAATGAGATTTAAGGGATAGTGCAAGATCATATTCCATGAAGATATTTTGTAAATTTCCTACCCTAAATACTTTTGTGAGTGGACGGTCTGCTACAGCACCCATGATGGACAACTTTAAAGGCTTTTTTCTCAATGTTTAGATTTTTTAGCAGCCTCAGATTCCAGAGTTATAAACGTCTGTATCTCCGCCACATATTGTCCTATCCTTAAAAACTCATACATCAATAGAACGCGTATTTATTCAGCTTTCAGATGATGTAAAAATGTCAATTTCGAAAAATTGACCCATAAGACTGGTTTTGTTGTCCAGGGTCACAATTATGTTGTCTTTTAGGCTACTCACCCTCAGATTGTTTCAAACCTATATAAATGTCTTTGTTCTGTGGAACACAAAGGAAGATATTTGGATGAATGTCCGTAACCACCCCCTATTAACTGCCGTAGTAGGGAAAATATATAATATATGAGTAAATGGGGATGAGATCGGCTTGGTTACTGACATTCATCCAAATATCTTCCTTTGTGTTCAGCAGAACAAAGACATTATACCAGTGACGTGCAGTGGGGTTCATGGCTGGTGAGGCACTTACTCCTTCAGAGTCAGATTTACAAATATATGAGCCTAAAATAGAAGCTTATTCACTGTTCAATTGCCAGCATGCACATTGAATAATACATGTTTTATATCTCAGAAGCATGCTTTCATGTGTTCTAAATTTGTGGTAGGTTGCAATTTCACAATTAATTTCCTAATCATACATTAGGCTACTATACAAATGAAACAGTGGTGTACGAAATTCTAATATTTAGTTGTTTAAAAGCTTTTCGTTTTGATGCTTTAATCATTTTAATACAGTATGACAAACAAAAGATAACAGGAAACACTAAATAATTGTCTTTTTAATGTCAAAATGTAGTTTTTAAATATTTAATAGTTTTTTGGTCTGGTCCTAATTTTTGTCTACAATTGAAACTGTTTATGGTCTTAACATTTATTTATAAACGAAGTCCACGCGCCTATTCTTCTTCAAATGTAAACTCATCCTGACTGTATGGCTCATATCTGCCCCCTTCAGTTGCGGCACGGTAACTGTCTGCCTCACCTTGTGCCTTTTCACTGCGGTTTTGTGTCAGATTAGTAAGACTAATTATGTCACACACATTAATTAAAGATATAAGCAAGACTGTTGAAAGTTATGGTGTATAATAAACGTGCCTGCAAACATTATATTGGCGACATGGAGAGGGCTCTCACTAAATCCTTGGTGTTTCGAGTCTGACGTCATCACCCAAACGTGTTTTTTCGTCAATTTTGACTGTAAAATCGATCAAATGATTGGAATCATACGGTACACAAATTTATAGCACAGAATTTTTTTTCATGAGGACATGTAAGGCTCTGCCTCCCCTGACCGCATGCACTTATTTATACAGGTTTGAAACAACCTGAGGATGAGTAAATGATCATTAAAGACATTGACAACCATTTTAATGGTAGACACAGTGCTGCCCCAGAAATCAGTTTTCCAAATATCTTTCTTTATGTTAAACCAAACAAAGAAGTGTAAACAGGTTTGGAACAAATAGAGTGAGTAATTCATGACAGAATTTTCATTTTTGGGTGAACTATCCCTTTAAATTCAAGTAAAATGTATTTTAAATTAAAAGCCTCAATTATTTAGAAAATGGCATGAAGAAAGCATCACAATGAGAAATGCTTATTTGCTATAGTTGATCAACAACACATGGTCGGGTGAAATGACAGATGGGTATAAGCTATGGAGGGAGAATCCTGGCATCTACCTGGGAGAGAGACAGGCTCTGGATGAGGACTACACAAACTCTGGTTTTGACCGTGGACACCTAAACCCTAATGGACATCATGCAGGTATAAATGCTTTAGATGTTTTGGTAACTAGCGTCATAATTGATCTATGTCTATAAATCAGTAACTACAACTGCACATCAGTTAAAATGAGAAATGAGAGATAATATACATTGTAAATATGTATGAACCTGGAGGAAATGATCACTCTGAAATCACCTTATTCAAAAAACATATATTTCTCTCTCAGTTCCAGGTCGTAATTCCACCTTTACACTGACCAACGTGGTGCCCCAAAACCCCAAACTGAACCAGAATGCTTGGCGTCTACACGAGTCAAAAATGACCAACATGTTTAAAGCAGACTGTTATCAGGCCTATGTGCTGGTTGGTGCCATCCCTTCTTTAAACAACTGGATCATAAAGAACAATGTCAAGAGGGTGAACATCCCAGAGTACATCTGGAACGCCTACTGCTGCGTAGATCAAAATGGCCGCCCCGTCTATAGTGGGGCAGCTACTGCAGTCAACAACGAGCTGAATGTTGTTGTGGAACATACTTTAGATGAGATGGTCGATTTTCTCCAGCAGTACTCCGATACACCAGTGGGAGAGCTGTTCAGTGACCAATGCAAGCCCTGACAATGAAATCTGTTGAGCATTCGAAAGACGTAGTTCTGTGTTTTAAGATTATAACAGAAACATATGC
This sequence comes from Triplophysa dalaica, assembly GCF_015846415.1. NCBI lineage: Eukaryota > Metazoa > Chordata > Actinopteri > Cypriniformes > Nemacheilidae > Triplophysa > Triplophysa dalaica. The sequence goes on along the minus strand of NC_079550.1, from coordinate 9,449,599 downwards.
TGAATGTGGTTAAATTGAAAGTCATTTTATTGAGTAGCATCGCAAAACTAAGACAAATTCATGTTTATTATATATGTTATGTTATTACTGACATGATTAAATATAAACCTTACATGTTTCTGGAAAATATGAATTAAAAAAGTAAACAGGACAATCTCCTGCCTCTTTTTTATATTTAACATCATATTTCATCAGTATTAGATGTGAATCAATTTAATACATGACCCACCAATTTATTTGACCTTCCATATTCATATAAATCAAGCCCCTCTTACATCGCAATCGCATCAGAATTTCTTCTGAAAGGCTTTTAGAGGTCTTATTCATACTGCTTCATAGGATGGTCGCTCCAGTCGGGTAGTTGAGCGATCTTCTCTTCAGTGCCGGGCTGGATCGGCCAACCCCAGGCTTTGAAGAAGGAGGACAAGTTCATGTTCACCGCTTTGGAGAAGGTCTCGGCATACAGGTTCATCTTGCCTGGGTTGTCTTTGGGAACTCCAGACATGGTTTGATAAGCAGCAAAAACTTTCTTGAAAGCATCCCAGCCAAATTTCTCTTGAAGCTTAAAAAAAGAAAAGGGTGGTTATAAATGTATTATCAGAGAAGGTTATATATATATATATACAGTATTTATATATTTATGTGTATGTATCTATATCTCTCTATTTATATTAAATAACCACTTAAAATTTGCATTTAAAGTCATTTCAGTCCAGAGTAATTTAAGCAATTTGAATGCATGCCAAGATGCATAAAGGCTGAGATAAAAAAATCAGTGTCATTCTATTATTTGTTATTTTTCTCAAATACTTGTAAAACCACTATTATTGTGAATATTTTATTTTATTTAAATGTGAATATTAACTGGTTTTCTTTGCAGCATTCAAGATCTGCAAACATTGCATTCTTTTTGTTGATTCGACTAGTTAAAACTTTCTGTAAATAATTGAAAATGAAAACAACACAATTTTCTCTCTTTCAATCAACATTTCTAATATAAGCATTCTGTTCGTACCTGCATATAAGTCTCCAATGCTACCCACATACTCCAGTTTTTTAAGTCCCTGCCACCTTTGGCATATCCTCTGGCGCGTTCCTGGCGATTTTCTGGGGTCATGGCTGGGTGAGCATTAGCCCTTTGCACACCCAGCACCTCTTCATGCACGTACACTGACCACAGGTTGCAGGTGCACTCGGTAGTGTGTGGAGGAAACTCCCAAACTCCACACTGCTGATTATGACCCAACTCATGAATAGCTCCCCACAAACCTTTCCGGGCGACCTCTGTGTTTATTAATCCTGAGGCGGAGCCAGAGTGCATCATGACGGGATACCCGGCATGCATGAAGCCTGAGGGTGAAAAGGAGGGTGGATGTGTGAACAGAACAGTAAGAAACTATTCATATCACCTACATTACGAGTCACACACTCAAGAGTGTCAGCAAAACGTGGGTGTGGTTTGCTGATCGTTTCACAAGTACAGAAAAAGTGCAGTAATAACTTACTTTTACAATAAATCATGGTGATTGCAATGATACGCAAATTGTTCTTTTGGATGTAGCCAAAACATGCAAGTAACATCCTAATGTTATGTAATTTAACTAGACAACTGTATTTTTTGCCTTGATATATTAAACCACATACACCTTCTTTGTTGCCATTATTAAGCTTTAAACGAAGTCACTGCCATCATATTAAATCCATCTAATGTGCATTCAATACATGCATTCCTTTTTCTGTTCCAAAGAAGAAAGGAGTCAGATTGGGACTGGGAGGATGGCATTAAGTAAAACAATGACAAAATACCTTTTTTGGGTAGACATTCAATACTAGCTCATACCGTGAGAGATCTGAACATCTGCAACATAACGCTCCTTGCGGGGCAACTTTTGAGGCTTTGCCGCCAGGTCAGCTACGCTTCTCATTATGGAATCCCAAAGTGCCGCCACCTCATCAGGCCGATCCAGATTGCGTATTATACTTGACTCTAATGTAATGATGATGTTCTCAAACTCAAGCTCAGCCCAGGGGGCAGGTGCCTGACGGATCCCCCCAACCCAGTCAGCTACACTGGTCTCTCCTGAAAAGACAAAGCAAGTTAGCTCACATTTTACAACACTCCTTTTTGAATTCTAATGTCATGTTAATTTTGTATTATACATGCCAGGCCAGTTACGCGCCTGCGTCTACATGTAGGTTTAACCCAAAGTTCTCTTTGAATACCCTTTGTCATCGTATATATGTGTGTGTTTTAGAATTTGGTGTCCCCACTGATCAGGTAAATCTTCTCTTTGCCGAAGAAACGTTAATAAGTAGGTAGAGTAGCACAAACACAACTCTGTATTTCACTTTGTTTTTAGTAATGCTTGCAGTTTACTTATTCAGCATTCTTACCCGACTTGAAGTATGGAGCCTGTATTGAAGTCTGCACTACAATTTCCACCCCATTCACTTTGCTTTTGGGAGGTGCAACTAGGTAAATGAGCCCTCCCCATAGATTACACACTTGGACCATTTCTTTATCCAAGGGGTATCGCTCATGGACCACACATGGCCGTTTAAGAACGTCTGCAGCACCGAGGTTATCTGTCTGGCAACCAATCTGGACCTGTAGACGGTTACAAGTTAACAAGAAATTGCTCTTGATGGATTTGGACTGGACATATAATGTACTTCAAGGTCTTAAATATGATCACCTGCCAATTTTTTCCAATGAGCTCTGGAGGTACTGCCATATATGTCCTGAGACCAGGAGAAAGGTACAAGCCTGTGCTTATCCACTCTTCGTAGACTGAAACAAGTGTTTTAACATTAATATGATATTCTTGTCTTGTGTGTAACAGACCCCCACTTGCTAACTTAAAAGGAGTAACATTTTCCCCTACATTTAAAAGAAAATGTTCATCCTACCGGTGTCAACGTTGATGCAAATTCTTGCATTAGACAAAGTGGGCAGGTCAGGTCTATTCTTGATGACGTATGGCAGGAGGGCATCAGGGTCAGGTGACACTTTATACAATTCAGACCCCACCTTGAGCATCAGGTGATCTCTGGGGCTTTGAACAGGACAGTTATTACACACCTGTGGGACACCAGCCTCTTTTACCATGTCTGTAAGAAGAGTAATCACTGAATTGTAGGAGGCACAGTCATGTGCACGCATTTGAAGGTAACTGGAGCAATCGTTGCCAAGCTGCCTTAAGTAACCCTCTACATGAGGGGGAAGATTGTGCCCCTTGGTAACATGCTCCCCAAACTGATGCAGTATGTTACGGAAGTGGTACGCCTCTTTAGAGCAATTCTCGAATTCAGGGGCTTTGTATAATCCCCCAGACACATAGCTGCCCAGAATACACAGACCCATCTGGTTTAGAATGTGATTTCCTGGGTATTCGGTCATCACATTCTGGCGGGGATGTGTGCTCGCCCAATGCCAGGCATGACCTCCGATCAAGAGGCCGCTACCTTCTGCTACAAAATCTTGGATCTGTTGACACTGGGCATCACTGTAGGAGGTGCAGACATAGACGCTGAGATCTTCTTTGAAGTTAGTAAACTGGCAATTTAGACCAGATTTGCTCAGGACATTGTGGGCTCCTCCGAGACTGGATGGGATCCCGATGACACCTTTACGCCCCTCGTCGAGCCAGTGGATGGCATTAATCAGGAAAGTGGACAGAGATTCGCGGCCCAGGAAGCCTTCATGGGTCATCACGATTACCCGGCCTTGTCCATAGTAGGCGCCAGCAATGAATGGTTTTCCACATGGGGTGACTGCAATAGGAAATGCTAGGGGTCCGTGCACCATCAACTCCGATGCTACACTTCCACCTTGGATGTCAAACTCAGGCACGCCTTTGAGCAGGAATGCTAGGTCATCCTTAAAATCCTTGCGTATTCTGAAAGATAACAATACGATAGCTGTGAGAAATGCATCATCCAAAACGGATATCGAAAAAGACAGCTTAACTTACGATACGGCGAGCCAACTAGAGGGGATATTCGGAGGCACTGGAAATACGCCAAGTTCCACTCTATGTTCCGAAAAGTAAATTCCTGACACGCTGCACACCTTGTTTCCAGGGAAATTCAGAAAAACGTTTCCTTGCGGATGGGCCTCGGCCCAACTCCACGCTTGGCCAGCGATAATCAAACCACCCCCGGCTTTGACAAAAGCGATCAAATCTTTTGCACAAGCATCAACGCTATAAGCATCTGTGACGTATATAGCCAATCCCTCCCGAAAATCGGAAAGCTCAGCACTGACAGGCGAGAAGCACAGGTTGTCAGCTACTGGAACCAAATTCTTTTGAATCCCTACGATGCCGGCATCACCGGTACATGGCATGAGCCACATCAGGGCGTTCTCTATCAAACCAGGGAAACGGGTCAAGTAGGTCTCATGTCCCAACACCACCACACGTCCCTGACCGTAACGTGATGCGGCCATCATGACTTGACCTCTTGGATTCATGGCGAGTGGAAATGCATGGTCACCGATTAGCACAAGATCACTGGGCACTGATTGCCCTTGAATGTCAATCTCCCCAAGACCAGACATGATAGTGTAGTAGTCATTTTCACGTGCCATGATGCTGTACTTATCTTTTGTTAGTCAGTTATGACTGGGAATTGCAGTTCCTACCTATACAAAGACAAACAAACAAATATAAATATAAAGTATAAGTATAATTTACGATGTACAGTATAAAAAACTATACAGTATAGCAGTCTTTAACCCCAGTCTCAAAAGAATTTTTTTCAATAAATGCTTGTTCTTTCCTCAAGCATATACTCACCTTTGCACTACTGTAAAGAAAAGAAACTCTTCTTCAGCTCAGTGTAAATACTGGGAATGTTTTTATAGTGCTAGCCTCGCCCAACAAGGTGCACGCCCCAAAAAATGACACCCTCTTCTTTGTGTTCGTTCAGTCAAATAGAAAGATACGATTTAAGACACGTGGGTTTAAGCTGAACATATTACTGCACAATAATTTAATATGGAGTCAATAAACAGTGTTTATCAATGTCACAATTAAGCGAAGGATATCCTGCATCGTCTTAATTCTTGTGCAAACTTCAGGTTTGTCATCAGACAAACATTGCAGATCACATACTGAACGACTCATACACATTGTTTGTGCCTTTTGTTTCATACAAATCTACGACTTAGACACCCCTTATAACAATGAAAACCTGTTTGTTCAGGGATATTTCAGAAAAGTGTAACCCTTACAAAAGTATGTGTGAGGATGGGGTCAAATTTGAATATATTTGTGGTATTTTTAATATTTAAACAGATGTTCTAGTCATGTATTCAATCAAAACAGAAAGCATGTAACGTTACAACAGCAACAAAAATGGTATGTTATGCGTATTCGTATTTTTATTTCTGAGGCCACGCCCTCAAACTAATACATGAATTAAAATATTAGATTTAAATTTATATATATTAGAAATATTGTAAAATATTTTCATAATATATGTTGTTTCAGAAATGTGATCGTTATCATTACCTACGGCTTCCGTTGAAACTGGGTTAGATATAAAGAGCTAATTCAGAATGAGGAATACATTAATGACCAATTAAATTTGTCATTTACGAAGACAGTGTTAAATCGCGCTCTCAGAATTACCAAGAAATCAGCTCCAGGCATGGATCAGATTTGCTATATAATGATAGAACATCTTAGTGAATTATCTAGGGAAGTTTTATAAAATTTTTACAATAAGATTTGGGAGGAAGGAAAATTACCACAAAATTGGAAGAAGGTGGTGATAGTTCCAATACCTAAACCATGGGTAAGATTGCCCAAATCTAATATATGTAAAATAATGGGAAAAAAATGGTAAATGGAAAGTTACTGTATTATGTAGAAAATAATAAACGTTTATCTAAATATCAAAGTGGTTTTAGGAGAGGGAGAAATACCATGGATCCAGCTGTGTGTCTAATACACGAAATAAGAACGCACAAATAAACAGAGAGAGTATTGTCTTTTTTGACATAGAGAAAGCATAGGACATGATGTGGAGAGAAGGGTTGTTAATTAAATTATGTAAATTAGGTATTAAAGGTCAAATATATAGATGGATTAAGGAATTTTTACTAGGTAGAACAATAAAAGTTAGAATATGAAATAGTTATTCAGAAAAGTTTGTGATCGAAAATGGAACTACTCAAGGAAGTATAATGAGTCCTTAATGTTTTCTATTATGATCAGTGATGTATATGAGGATTTAGAGATTGGGCTGGGGTTTTCACTTTTTGCCGATGATGGGGCAATCTAGAAAAGGGGAAGGGACATTGATTTTATTGTTTAAAAATTACAGGAGGCTATTACAATAGTGGAAGAATGGTCATACAGGTGGGGTTTTAAATTCTCGGTTGACTAGACAAAGATAATGTTTTTACAAATAAAAAAATTGGAAGTGAGGTAAAGTTAAAATTATATAATCAAGAACTAGAAAAAGTGAAACATTTTAAGATTTTAGGGTTGTGGTTTGACGAACGAATTACATGGGCGATGCATATACAGAAAATATTGGACAAATGTAAGAAAGTGATAAATATATTGAGGTGTTTAGTAGGAAGTGATTGGGGGCAGATAGGATGTCATTAAAGGCCATATATAGTGGGCTGATAAGAGGAGTATTAGATTTTGGTTGTGTGGTGTATGGATCAGCAGCAGATATGTCTCTTAGAAAGTTAGACAGTATACAGCATCAGGTATTGAGAGTATTTACAGGAGTTATAAAAACTACACCAATTATGGCACTACAGGTAGAAATGGGAGAAATGTCATTACAAATGAGAAGGATACAGTTATCACTGAGATATTGGGCTAATTTACAAGGTCTTAGTCAAGAGCATCAAACATTAGACCCTTTAAAGCCTAGTTGGGAAAAAGAGAGGAGAAATACGAAAAGTTTTGGATGGAAGGTAATAGTGAAAGCAATAGAACTTCAAATTGATCAGTTAAAAGTTTTTCCATCAGTACCGTTATCAGAAATAAAACCTTGGTTACTTTCAGATGCAATAGTAGATTGTATGACGGCAAAGGTGAGGACGACAAAACAACTGTTGTTTGCAAGTTGTGCCCGCCAGAGCTACGATTTTCCAACAACACAACAAACCTACGAAACCACGTGTCGAATCGTCACCCTGACGCCATATGGTTCATGCGATTCTTGACAGCGACGGCTTGACGTCATCAGATTCACCTCTCGCTAAATAACTGATGCTATAGTAATAATGAAAAGGCAATTCCGAAAAAGTATGCCGAGGTTAAGATCGCTGTCGCAGAATCTCTCTAGTCAGCAGAAAGAGTTGCTACCTGTGACGGCTGGACCTCCAAGGCGACTGACTCGTATGTCACCATAATAACATGTCAATATATCCAGGGATGCACATGAGTGGTGCGCATGCGCGAACAAAATAAAAAAAGCGCTCTCTAAATAAGTTTAGACCGCTCATTTGCGTACTGACATGGTTGGAACCTGCACGTATAACAAAACACCGCTTCTCTTAAACTTTCTAAAGGGACAAGCTGTCTAAACTTGACACTTGCACGCAGCTTTTGATGCAATAAAAAAGAGGAATAAATACATTACCAATGTATTTTAAGTGTATTTTAAAACAATATAAATATAGTATTATCCCACTTTATTATTTTGTTTATTGTTCATTAAAAAGCAACTACTTTTTTACTTTTATTTTTAATAGGTAAATATAATTTGTCACAATATGTGCAATGTGACCACCAAACAGAATCTCCAGGTGCTCTATTGAGAACCAGATAGAAAAAACGTTTGTGCACCCCTGACAATATAGATACTTATATAGCAAGCATAGATACTTAAATGTGGGTTCCATGCCTGCAAAACTAGCCTTTTAATCTGATAACTAATCGATATTGAATCGAATGGAAATCGAATCGAATCCATAAAATAAGAATCGAATCGCCAATTTGGTCGCAAACCCCAGCCCTAGTAGATTGTAAATTATTAGAAAAGAAAAACTAGGAAAAGGAATGCAATTCATGTAATGCGCAGATATATATTAATGAGTACCACAGGTATGTTTAGATTTACACAGATGACAAAGAGTATAGATAATAAGATATGAGATGCTTTTATTGTTCCAGAGTTTCAGATTTCAATAAGGAAAAGGATTAGTAATGAGTTATCTGTTTAAACAGGGGAAATGATTGCACTATTATTAGCAATACAGTGGATAGAAGAGATAAGACCTTTTGAAATCAGTTGTTTGTTCAGACTAAAGTTCATCATTAGCTAGCTTACAATACAGTCATTCGGAAAGTAGACCAGACATATTATTAGAAATACAGCAAACATTATATAGAATTCAAATGATGGGACTTACAGTGCTATTTTTATGGGAACCTGCACATTTTGGTATCAAAGAAAATGAATTGGCAGATAAGGCATAAGAAGCCATTAAAAACAATGATATTAATTTAAGTGTTATTATAAGTAAGAATGAAATCAAGAGTATTTTTAAGGAAAGGTTGAAGGTAAGGTGGCAAAAACGATGGGATATGGAGAAGAAAGGTAGGTGGTTTTACAAAATTCAAAGGAAAGTGGGAGAGATGAGAAGTGGAGGAAGAAATAGAAGACATACAAGACTAAACAGCACACTTCATTATATGGGAAATCATGATACGGGAAGGTGGGAATTTAGGGCGAAAAAAGAAACTGTGGAACATGTTATGGTTTACTGTCAGAAATATGAGTCTGAAAAGTCAAAATCTAGGAAAATTAAAAATGCAAATTATATTAGGAGGTATTTTACAAAACAATTCTGGAAATGATTGTTATACATTTATATTTCAATATCTTAGAAAAACAAATTTGTGGGAAAGGATATAAAAAAGAAAATAATAGGACAAAGAAAAAGAAAAGTCATTTTGATCCACACTCCATACCAGTTGGTGGCGGTTATACAGCATTTATTTGTTTGTCAACCGCCAATAAAACCTTAAAGAAGAAGAAGAAGTAGAAACTGGGTCTTCTTCGAACGAATGAACGAATTACGTGCATGGGAACTAAACACCGGACCATTTGTTTTACATCGGAACCGTGCTCGTGTAGGACCCGAGAATCGACTGCAAGAGCTAAATGAAGTTAAGTTTTCAGATAATCGGTATGTGATTTTGTTATTTTTTTCTGATGCATGTAATAAATTAAGTTAACTGTGTCCCGAGTTTGTTTTTCGTGAACGTTCGATCGCGATGCACTCAAAGTGCTTAAAACATTAACTTGTTACATCAAATACAAAGTCCCATTCATCTTACACAACGCTAAATTACAGATGGTTGGTTAATACTATATTGATTATTTGATGTAATATTTGTTGTAATTCAGCCTTCCTCACCTGTAATCGAAGATGAAGTGCTCTTTAGTTAGTGTCTCTGGAGCTCGGATGGAGTTGGCTGATGATCGAGCATTAATATTCGGTCGAGGTCCTGACTCCAAAATTTCAGATAAGAAGTGCTCAAGGCATCAGGGTGAGTTATGTGACCACACCACACCCATCCCAGTCAGACAACATGTGAGACGTGTCATGTTTGTGCATATAAATAAACATTAACGGAAGCTTTATTGTGATTGGCAGTGAAACTTGTGGCAAGCTATGCCAAACAGGACGTTCTAGTTACGCAGGTAAGTGGATATTTAATAACAGCTGATTTTGACAATTACATTTTTGTACAGATGAGAATATGGGGAAGCACATTTGTGAATGCAAATTGCAAACCAACTTGTTTTTCAACAGCTAGGGGCCAACCCATCTTCTATAGATGGAAAATATTTGGGTCGGGGCGAGTCTGCCTGTCTGACTGATGGTCAAACATTGTTCCTGGTTAATCAGTCCCACCCATTTACTGTGGAGTTTACTGACATTGCAAACAGCAACTCTCATTCGCCTAAGAAGGAGAAAGGAACAGTTATTGAGAGGAGCAGGGACACTGATGAAATCGTGAAGACCGGAAGGTCAGGCCCCAAGAAGAACATCCATGATTATTTTGGTAAATCCCCCCAAAAGGTATATCACCCTCGCTCATGCATTTCCTTTTATACATTTGACAGACACATTTTTTTTAAAAGCCACTTTTTATCAGTATGTGGACAAAAACCATGCCCATGAATGGTCATTTTTACATATATTTTAAAATGTATATAATTTACACAACTAGTCATGAGTTTTAGAACACAGAACAGATGGGAACTACTTCAATATTGTTTAAGAAGATGCTAAAATATAACAAGTTTATTTGTCTTTAGTTGCAACATAATTCTAATACTTTCATTTGTGTTATGCCTCAGTTTTACTGAATTTACTATTTTTATAAATGTGGGAAAATTAAGTGTTAACTTCTGACTGGTGGTGTACATGTGTAACATTATTTTGATATATATGCATTTTTCCTGAATATTCGTATACTCTTTTATTATGTTTTTAGTTTGTTTAGGTTCTGTTTTATTATAATAATAATATTATAAAGAATAATTTATTCTTAGCACTCGGGCACAAGAAACAAAGGAACATTTCAGTACTATGTCATTCTGTGTATGTACATATGTACCTTGAACCTTGAACATATTTTACTGTACGTGGGTTGACATTATTGAAAAGGGCAAGTTAACCATAAAAAAAATAATTCTTTCATCTTTTACTTTCCCTCGTTTCAATCCAAACCTGTATCTCTTTCTTTCTTTTGAAAAAAAACACAAGTAGATAATTTGAAGAAGTTTGATAACCAATCAATATTGACCACAATTAACTTCCATTGAATGGAGTCACAACTACTAAAACATTTCTCAAAATATCTTTTGTGTTTCATAGAAGAAAGAGTCATATACTGGTTTCCAGATGTTATACTGTACAGTACAATCAATTATATGATTTATTTTTATTTATTTTTGACTTATGTTTATAATAACTGCATTCAAGCATTAAAACATCTATAACTATACATTTAGTTATTTAGCGTGTGATTTTGTCCAAACAGACCCACAAATAACAAAACATTTAATATTCTGTTTTGTTTATAGGTCAATAATTGTGCTTTTGTTATGAGTTTAGGAAAGATGCATTTATTAAATAGATTTTTTTAGATTTGCTATCATGGCTAAATTGTTTTTTAACTTGTTCTGATCACTCGTAATTTCACTAGTTTTAAACCAATGATTCAATCCAATCACTCATTAATTTCTAAAATGAAATTGACATTTTGCCAATCCGATGTATTGCCTGGCTGTCTGCTTAGAGAGGGATTGGACACCATTAGCCCTGCCCTTTTAACTATTATTAACAGCTATTTGACTGGTGGCGTTTTCCCAGAGTTTTTTAAACACGCTTCTGTACAGCACCTGTTAAAAAGATCTCACCTTGATCCATCTGTTCTACACAACTACCGGCCAATTTCTAAACTCCCATTTATTTCTAAGGTTTTAGAGAAAGCAGTGCTTTTACAGTGTACTTCTTACCTGGATGCTTTTAACATTCTGGATAATTTCCAGTCTGGTTTAAAAGCACTTCATAGTACAGAGTCGGCCTTGCTTAAAGTTATGAATGAGGTTTTGTTGTCCATTGATTCCGGGTCATCTGCCATTTCGTTAGATTAGATTTGATTGTAGCCTTTGACACTATTGACCATAACATCCTCTTGAATCGACTCAAATGTGTAGCAAGGGTTCAAGGCACGGCATTACAGTGGTTCACCTCTTATTCAAAGGGTAGGACTTTTTCTGTAAATATCGGGTCGTTCACCTCATCTTCTGCGTCCTTCCCTTATGGTGTTCCTTAGGGTTCCTTTCTTGGCCATTTACTGTTCTCGCTCTACATGCTTCCCCAGGCTCCATTCTCCAGAAATATAATATTAACTATCATTGCTACGCCGATGACCTCCAATTTTACCTTCCAATCAAACTTGAAAATTACTCTTCTTTACAACTTCTTGTCTCATGTTTTGACGAAGTAACAACATGGATGGCTAATAATTTTTTGCAGCTAAAAACTGACAAAACTGGGGTGCTTTTGCTAGGCCCCGCTGCATTCAAAACTATTCTTACAAGTGGGTTAGGTTCCCTTAGTGATAACTGACAACACCATGTAAAAAAATCTAGGGGTCTTTTCGATCCCTCTCTACAATTTGACAAGCATGTAAACACGGTTGTAAAGAGAAACTTTTACGAAGAAAAAAAAAAATGTCTCTCTCGGCAAGATCTCGAAACATTCATCCATGCACTAATCTCTTCTAGGCTCGACTATTGTAACTCTCTGTGTGTCGGCCTTCCTCAAAGCACCCTATCTCGGCTTCAAAACGCAGCAGCCAGATTGTTGACAGGAACAAAAAATAGAGCATATTACTCCTGTTCTTGCTTCATTGCACTGGCTCCCTATTAATGATGGTTGTGTTAAAGCTGTGCTCTATAAATAAATTGACTTCACTTCTATCTAGGTAAGAAAGCGCCCACACAGCCCTGAAGATGATGTTCCTAACAAGAAACGATTATGTGGAGATGAGGAGGAGACCTCAGCTGAGGAGAAGCTTAAACAGTTGCAAGCGTTTGCAGAGAATGAGAGCAACGTCACACCGGACTCATCAACCATCAATGCTTCATCATCTACCTGCACTCATAGTTACTGGCAGCAGATCGGAAGCCTCATGCTCTTCACTGCTGCTGGGGTTTCAGACAGCTCCAAAGTAAGTCAAAGTATGGGAATATATGCTTTTTATCTGGGATAAGTTGCTGTTGTTGTTTAAAGAACACTGTTAGGGCCTGATCAGACAAAACGCGCTTCCTGCGCCTTCCGTTTTTGGCGGAGCGCTCTGAGCGCCTGAAGTTGAAAAAAAATCAACTCTGAGGAGAAAAGTGGTTCACGTCATGCACCTGTTTCCACTGTCCATTCGAATGAATGGAGAGGCGAGGCTTCTGTTGGGGTGACGCAATTTTACAGTTGCTTGAAATGTCTGCAGTGATGTAGGAGAAACTTGTGGTGGCTGTCGCTGGTTAACCGAGCAAGGTCAGAGCGAGCACCCTCTGCATCTACCTGCTTTAAAGTTTTAGCTAAAATGACAGTAAACTGCAACTAGAGAGCTTGCGCTATGTTCCTTGACTGACAGTACAGCTGTTTCGGTTGTTGACCAAAAAAAAAATGCTGCCTTCTGCTCTTTTCAAAAGGTCAACCGAAAAGCGGTTTCAAACATGAAAAGCGTCTTCTATGTGATCGGCACCTTATGCTTGCATGCCTTTTAATGCTTTTTGTTTGATTTAGATTGCAGGGTTTGACATTGATGGCTGTATTATCACCACAAAGTCTGGGAAAGTATTTCCCACGAGTCCAGATGACTGGAAGTGAGTCTGACGGAAGACTGTTCTACACACAAATGCTGTCTATGGCTCTTTCCTGTCACTCATGTGATATTTTTGCTCTGTGTTTTTCCCTAGGATTCTTTTCCCAGAGATACAGCCAAGGCTGGCCAGTCTGTTAAAGAAAGGATTTAAGGTACTTTTTAACAAATTCGTACTAATTTTGTCAGTTTTTTTTGTCAGTAAAACAGTCGTACTGTTTTAGTTTAGATGTTGCTGATGTCGGTGTTATAGAATCCGTGATTCTGATAGGTCGATCTGTCACAACTCTCAAATTCTGTATTGAATGCCAAACTGTAATTTTGAGGGATAATAGTTTCATGTCACAACAGTGGACTCTTTTCAAACACAGCATTTATTAACATTTTATAATTTAGTAACCTGTCTTTGACCCTGTCAGATTTATTTTGTGATATATTAACATATCCTTATGAGTTTGCAGTAACTGTCTAGTTGTTATTGTTTGTGCGTGTTTATTTTAGGTGGTGTTTTTCACCAACCAGATGGGCATTTCTCGAGGCAAGCTGAGACCAGAAGTGTTTAAATCCAAAGTAGAGGATATCTTGCAAACACTGCAGCTGCCTGTACAGGTTAATAGCATTCATTCATTCACACCATTTACTTGCCAAGTTTCATTGTCACAACTTTTATGTTTTTTTTTCTTGAAACTGTGTCTCTTTCAGGTTTTTGTTTCCACAGCACCGGGTATTTACAGAAAGCCTGTGGTTGGAATGTGGGAACATTTGTGTGAGAAGGTGAATTACTCAATTCTCGAACCTTTTTTACGTTCATCAATAGAACAATAGTCAAACTGTGTTTGTAAAGCTGCTGCGGTGTTTTGGCAGGCGAACGGTGGGGTCACCATAGACTTGTCACAAAGCCTCTATGTTGGAGGTGAGCTATGTCATGTTTTTCAGTGTATTGTTTTTTGTCACAGACGATTCTACTGGTTTACACTATTGATTTATCTGTCCTTTATATTCACAGATGCAGCAGGACGTCCTGCAAACTGGGCCCCCGGAAAAAAGAAGAAAGACTTTTCCTGTAGTGACAGATTGGTAATCTAACCAGTTACTTTTAGGTCTTTATAACACAGAAGATAGAATGACTGACAGTAAATAGTGACTGACTTGGATTCAGGTGCTTCTACTATTTAATATCAATACTCTGTTTGGCCTTAAGGTGGTGCTGTACTTCTATTTTTTAAGTGGGGACACTTTTATCAAACAGCTGTATGGTTTTCTGTTTTGCTTTCAGTTTGCCGTCAATATTGGCCTTCAGTTTCACACCCCGGAGGAATTTTTCCTGGGCTGGAAAGCTGCTCCGTTCATCATGCCCACCTTTGACCCTGTAAACTATTTGTCTCACAAACATCTTATTTCTGTCTTAAAGTATCTTTTATAAATGACAGTCTGTGTGTGATTCATGTTTTTTATTCTCAAGAGGAAATTGTACTCTAATGTGCATCATTATGATCCACCTGATGCCTCCCTCACATCTATCAAACAGGAAGTCATCGTTGCAGTGGGATTCCCTGGATGTGAGTGTTCGTGTGATGTGTCTCAAGTTCTTTTGTGTGATTGTGTGATTTCATTTCATTCTCTTTTTCCCATTTTGCAGCTGGAAAAACAACCTTTTTCCAAACGCATATCATTCCAAAGGGATATGTTCACGTCAACAGAGTGAGTTTCTAGGTGTATATATATATTGCAATATGTATAACGATCTAAAGTATAATAGTATAGATGGGTAACTTTCCATCCTGTGTTATTCGTAGGACACACTTGGTTCGTGGCAGCAGTGCGTGGCAGTATGCAAGCGCGCTCTGAATGAAGGTCATAGCGTTGCTGTGGACAACACTAATCCTGATCTTGAGTCTAGAAAAAGGTTTAACTGCTTTTTTTGTTACAATGCAGAAACTCTTGCCTCATTTCAATTGTTCATCTGTTCAGCTAAAGCTGTCTATAATGTGATTTACAATTTCCAACATTCGCTTACTGTCACACCACAGATATGTGGATGTCTGCCAGGACGCTGGAGTGCCCTGCCGATGCTTCAATTTCACAGCAAGTCTGGAACAAGCAAAACATAACAATAGGGTATCTGTCCGTCCTGACATTAATCTGTAATATTTAATTAATTACAGCCAAATGATAAAAGATTAATGAACGACTAAAAAATTAAGCCATTCAAGAAACTAAAACTTGATGTCTATATTTTAACAAAGCTTTTCATATACTGCAACCTGCCCAATGTTTAAATAATATAAACAGAAAAAAAAAACTCCTGAGGCTTTTATTAAATGATTTTTTAATTTATTTTATTTGTTTTTAGTTTCGTGAGATGGTTCCTTCTGCCACCAGCCATGTTCATGTCAACGACATGCTTATCCACAGCTACAAGTGAGTGAATGACACGAGACAAAACTTACACTAACACAATTTTTACAAAACTGAATTCACCAAAAAATAAGTTGAGTTGCAAGAGTCTCATCTTAACCCTCTTTTGTGATCTTAATAGGAAAAAGTTGGTGCCACCAAGTTTATCTGAGGGATTCTCTGAAATCCTGCAGATTCATATCGTGCCAAGTTTCAGCGACAAAAGATCTGAATTTCTCTTCATGCAGTTCTCTGAGGGCTGAGCCTGGTTCCAGATCAAAATAAATTCTAATAAGATGCATACAGGTGATGGTTACTGTTTGCGAATGTTGTGTGTGCTGCTTATGTGCAGAGACTGGATAACAGAAAACAGGTTTTTATTGAGCATTCAACTAATTGTCACTGGATCGGTCGGTAATAGTTCATTTTAAATGTATCAGTTTTCATTTGTTGCTAGTAATGCGTTACATTTATTAAGAGGAACTGACATGCCCATGCTGTTGATTTTACTAATAAAGAAAAACAAAGAAACAAACAAAACAATCTTTCAAACTTGGAAGTTGAAAAGTTGAAAAAAGTGTTGTTTCTTATGATATGGATTTGAACATTGTGCATCAATTCAATTTTTTTAAATAAGACATTAAAACTCAGATTAAAAAAAAGTAATATTCTGTAAAGAAATTGTTGTTAACTTAATGTATTTAAGTTGCATTAACTCAAAATTTGAAGGCAACCAGGTACCACATTTTTTTTAAGTTGACCCAATAAATAATTTTTACATTGTAGGTTCACACTAACTCAAAATAAAAACTCAAAACATGCTAAATATCAATAGTAATATCAATAAATTGCTATTGCTCAAATGATAAAAATTATTAGATGAGATTGTTAGTGTTTAAGCATAAATGCATTTTCTTCGTTTCAGTGTCCAAATTGTAACAGCAACCATCAAGCATGCCACTATAACTGTCAATATGATAAGATAATTAGACAAATTCAGACCTGAGGGGTATTGCACAAAACCAAGATAAGAGATTAAGCCGGGATGCAGCAAACACAGTTGTTCCTCACAGAATTGATTGCAGCATGTCCATTGTCTTTCTAAGTATGATGCATCATTTTAATTATCCTGTATTAAACTATTACATATACAGTCATTTCTCATTTAATTTAAATCTGTTGACTGTTTGTAATTGCAACAGTCTTTTTATATTGATTCAAGTGGTAGTATTATTACTCAGGCCAAGTGTTATATTGTAAGACTTCATAAATTGCAAGGTTTCATAAATATGTGTTTTATTGCAGTAATTGAGATTACAAAACACAGCTGAAGAAGTTGCAAAGGTGTTTTCTATGAAATCTGTGTTGAGTGCTATATAGTATAGATCCAACTCCCATTCACCTGTTCCCTCTTCATAATGGCTTGCCCTTTTTGGAGGATGTACTGGATGAGGAGTGTTATGGCACACATTCATGAAAAAAATTTCTTTTGAATTTTTATATTTGGCAGCCCTCATTTGTCTGAGGTGCTTGGATCCTGGAATAGAGAGAGAAAAAGCAACAAAGATTAAAACACTGGTTTGCACTTATGGTTACTGTGTGCACCGAAATACTCACTTCTATTTGTAGCTTCTGGATTTCCAGGTCCAGTTTCCTGAGTGTTTAATCCAATATCCAGCTCCATTTCTTTATGCTTTCTCTTCCCAAGTGTGATTTTAACGTCTGCCAGCTCTATCTCTCTGTCTCTCCAGGTGCTTTGCATATAGTCTTCTGACAGTTTGTGAAGTCTGTAAAAGAAATGTCAATTAGCACAGCAGGATTTTTGCATAATGTAGATTTACTTTGGCCAATACTCACAAGGTTACCCGGCTGTTTAGGAGACTGTGCTGCATCTGGGTCCTACACATATTTTCTAATAGCACCACATCACTGACTTCATATCCTTTATGGACTAAATAAGCAGGATATTTCCATAAAATTGACATACCTCAATCCTTCTGGAGTCCAGCCTGTTCCCAGACACTGTAAGGAAACACTAAGTCAGACAGTATAATATATTAATTTGATTGTGTTCCATTTGCAGGAGTACTGCAATATGTACCTTGTATGAAGCGGACAGTTTCTGTTACTGGCCCTCCCTGGATCCCCTCAATCACTGGCCTCCCTTTATTTAAATGGAGTGCCATCTCCTCCGCTTGGGTCGTATCCTGGCTTGGTGGGCCAGTTCTATGGGCTTTTTTTAAACTGCTACAATCATACAGACATTCAACATGGCAGCAGACACCTAATCTAGTCACCTCATCTGTCCACTGTTATCTAAATTAAAGTCACATTCCAGCCTGCAAAATGTTCTTATATTTAATTTTAACTTGCAGCCAGGTCCTTTTATGGCCAGACAAGTTTGTTCTTTATGAAGGATAGAAAGATAAAATGGATAAAAACGTAACAAGAGAAAAATAGATTAAATGACACACATTGTTGACAATTGTTTGCACTTAATCATACTCATTATACATTTCCTGAGTAACATGCACCTCTACTTGCCACTTTTAAAGTAAAGTGTACAACAGTTGATTAGTAACTCCATTAGTCCTTTAATTGTAGCCTAATTATGACGGTTCCAGTGGAGCACTGTTTATTAACTGTACAGTTTTGGACTTCTTACGCGTTAAGCCGGTCCGCTATTGTCTGCCAGGCTTTCTCGCATTCTCTAATGGCATTGGTATTGCCTTTTTTCTTATGGTATCTTTCACCTCTTCATATAACTCCACCAGGAGCTGTTGTTCAATAATTTGAGTAGATTCTCTCTTGTGGTGTCACTGTCAATAAGAGTCAAGGGGTTTAAGAGTTGAAGTAGAAGAACTGAAGGTTACGATTCCCACGTTGCCTTGAACTTCAATAATGTGCCGTATGAAATGTGTGGCGGTTTTCTGCTGTCGAAGAATTCTAGAGCCCTTGAGATGAATTATATATCTTCAAAATTCATTTCAAAATTACATATCAAAGTAATTTCAGGTTATTGGTATGGATGGTTTAAAAGCATAAACATATAACAAACAAACGTTTCTTGCAATCTGAATGTGACAACATTTGAATTATCTGTTGCAAAGGTCATGATTGACACACCCACTGATAAAATATCTAGCTTGAAGGCACTGTAAATTGCTAAGCATAAAAGCATCTTAAATCTTCATTGTAATCTTCAGTGTGTTATTACATACATGCATACTCCCTGAGACATCAAGGATGAGACATGACTGCTGGCGGAGGGGATTGCAGCAGTTTTAGAGATTGAAGGGCATCGTACTACTGGCCTGTAATGTGTTTACTACATCTATAAATGAACACATAGACAATGTTGGTCATCCTTTCTAAATTATAATAATTTGGTTTCTTTTTATATTTACATTTAAATTTATGCATTAGGCAGATACTTTTATCAAGGGACATACATCGCTTCATCCTATAAATTTTAGATAGGTATTTGCAATCCCCTGGGATCGAACCCTCGACCTTGCTCTTACCACTGAGCTACAGGAAAGCTTTTACTTTTGAAAATAAGTTATTGGTTTATAACTTTGTAGCTTGAACACCATTAGAAAAGTAGAATGTCTCGTCTTCATTGTATTCATCATACACTCCCCATCTCAGATGAGCCCATTCATGAACCAAAACCCTTCCTACAAACACACAAATTAAAACATTTCAGAAAATGAAAATAGCACATACAGTAATTTGAATAATTTCGTGGTAAATGGATGACTAGTGACCTTTTAATCCGTAAATCTGAACGAATCTGTCATCTAGGAGGAAGTTTGGGGTGAAATGAATGTATCTGATCCACAGTCTTCATACTGGTTAGTGTACGGAGTAAAATCACTCCTTTACTTTCATAGACCGACATATAAACTGTAAATTGAGGATTTCGATGCTCAAATATCTTCAGATCGATTTGTGCAAGATAATAAAGGCCTACATTTTGTGACCAAACAAAAGTGTCACAAAATTAAAAAATTGTGGAAATATTACATATTAAATAATATAATTAAATAGTAAAAATTGTTAAGTATAGAACTGTAAAATGTTTGCATGCCATACATTTGCAACAGTGTTTACGCTGTTAATGTCATTTCATCTCTTTTTTGTCATTTGCAAATCACAGTGCCACAGGCTTAAACACACTTACAAATTGGAGCTAGCTCGTTCAGGTTTTTTTTTTCATTTCTCGTTTTACAGGACAGTTAATTTTTAAGAGTTTACTTCTACATTAAAATGACTGAATTATTATTGTGTATTATATAATGAATATTAATTTGTAAAAATTGTATAAAAGCCATTTCTGCAATAGAATTCATTTTTTTAAGTCTGTCCTGTGTCTAGGCCAACAGAACCGGTGAGCTGAAAGCAGGTTTATAAATTGTTTATATTGTCATTGTTCTTGTTACATTTATTGATGTTTTATAGCTTGATAAGCAGTTTTGTGTTTCATTTTTAATCTAGTGGCCTGTTATAGACTACTTTGAACTGGTTTATATTGTTGTCAGATTTTTTGAAATAATCCAAGAAAAACATCCAAGTCACTTAACATTGAAGCAAATTTATTCAAATGTCCTTTGCAATACAGAAATAAGAATTAAGATTAATAAAAATAAGAAAAACACCAGTACAGTACGTTAAAATATTTTTAGGTTTAACATTTTAAAAATGTATATTCTTGTTTCAATTTTAAAAGAGTACTGTAGCCTATTTGGTAATAGTTTGCATTAGATTGCGAATGTATAAGCATTAACCTGTTTTCTTCGTTTCATTGCCCATGCTGCTACAGCGACAATCAAACACACCACTACACAAACTGAAATGATAATAGCTGTCAAATTCAGGCCCGGATTTGAGATTCCTGATGGGTTGGGAGCAGGCATGATGATCTTTGATACTTGAGCAATGTTGGATATTTCAGATATTGCATCATCATTGTCCTTGGAGCGAAGAGCAAAGAAGAGTGAGGTACCATTCTCAACTGTCATATTAAATGAGTGTTGTTCTACTGATCCAGCCTCCTTAGGTGAGACGGCAGATGTGTCGACTAAAGAAGATTTGCTGAAGTTCAGTCGAAGCATTTCAATGTCATCACTCCATCTGATCTCATAGGATTTAGCTTAAACGAAATATATATATAAAAAGGTTAATGCACATTAAGGTGACTGTTATTTAAATATAAAGTTTTTATTTCAGCACTCAAGATTACGTTACACAATAAAAAAAAACTTGTATGAACTATTATTATAGCAAAATGTATGCTACCTGTTCCCTGGTCTAAGTCTTCACCAGGAGCTGTCCAGATGAGAAGGACCGTGTTCTCCTGGATTTCAGCATTAAGATCTGTGATTTTGTTTGGAGGATAAATTGGTGGATTTGAAATAGTAACCTGAAAACTTTCTCCAGTGGATGTTCTGCTAAAGTTTCCTTCAACAAGTGGTTGTTCAGGAACCGGAGGCTTCGGAGGGTTCAGCTCTACCTTATCTAAAAAGAGAAATGAAAAGATGCCATGCAATGTCACGTTTCACAATATTACTAGAACTACTGCCAGTTTCAAGCAACATTGCACAACAGTGATGATGTCATAGTTTTACCATCCACCACATATCCAGGTACATATAGAGCGCCGCTCTTTTTGTGGAGAGTAAATCTGGATTGTCCGTCTTTATTCTTCACTCTCACTTTCAAGCTGATTCTGCCTTTTACGAACTTTGTGAAATATATGGAATAGATCCCATCATTTTTGAAAGCATCAGCTCCTGTAAGATTTAGATTTACAGTTTGTTTATTTATATTTTAGCATGTGTGTGTGCTTGAGAAAAGGATTATGGGTAATTTACCTGCTCCATTATCCAGTAGCTTTAATTGTTTCATTGTTCCAGTTTCTGACTCCAGTGTAGCCGTCACTTCAGCATTTATTACAGGTCTGTAATTCTGACTAACCTCAGCAAACACAATCACAGGTTTACTGCCACTGATGAGCTGCTGATTCACATGTGCTTTGACTATGATAGGAGGAACATCAGAGCGAGCTGCTTGACTGGTTACTGTTATTGTCAAAGACTGAAGTCCTCCACTCAGAATACTGTACTTCCAGTCTCCAGACTACCAAATACAACATAGATAACACAAACGTTTTAGGACTTTGTCTTTAGGATAACGCTTATCTAAATTATTCATGAAAAATATGTGTCTGTTTCAAAACTTTTTGTAAATGATTATTTAGAACATTTGGCCTCAATGCCTTTTTATTATTGTACAGAAATACTAATATTTAAAACTTATGGTTTGAACAATAAACTTCAGATATAACTCTTGTATTGCTATTAAGGTCGTCATACCTCTGCAGTTCCTGGAATTTTTAGTGTGAGTGTCTTTGCTGATGGATCTTCACTCATATCTGTTTGACCGTAGTTGGACCCACTTGGCGTCTGTATATACACAGTAGGTGCACTGATTTCATAGATGATTAAAAAGCTGGTTTTGTTACCGACGGTCGAATCCACTGACACTGTTCCATTGAACCAGTCAGCTGTTCTCTTTCCCGTACTCTCCAGCTGTAAGCATACAATATAAATGAACACATGAACACATAAAATATTTAGAGTATATAGAACAGTATATATACAGTACATAAAATGGGTAATGAACTTGCCAAACCTGAACTGGTTCTTTTGTGAAATCTCCAGTTGATATTGTAAGTGAAGCAAATGCATCAACCAACAGATTGGAGGTGATATCATCAGTTGCTATGATAAATTTCCCATCTAATTTCAAAATGGAAGAAAAGAGAATTTTTCATTTGATTGACTTTAAATACTGGCAGTAGGATTCACTCACAGACAAATACCATGACTGCAAGACAGACACTTTTTAAACAAATTTATAGTAAAAAATTAAGACAAAATATTTGAAAGTCATGCATTGTTGAACTCAAAGTCAACATTTTGGGGGCCTGTGCAAACCTTGGGGATGGGGGAGGTCAAATAACCATTAAAAATCAACTTGGGGTCCAGTTGGTGTTAGAAGTTATTGATCCTTTGTTTGGTGTTTGCATCTGTGGGACCAATTTTTGTGTTATCACACTTACCAGTTCTGTCCGCCATTTCCTGCAGTACTTTGGCGGCTTTGGGACCCAAAGCCAAAGTGTGTATAATGGCACCACTTTCTATTGCAGTAGGAGCACAATCATTGATCTTGTCTGTTGCCTCACCATCAGTGAGAAAAATAATTTCATCTCCTAATGCATCATTATTATCTGCTTTAAGCACCTGATGGGTATAAAAAGAAATACATAGCATTTACATTGAATATGTATTCACTTCACACGAACATATAAAATTAATATGAATGTGATTAACAGGGCACCTCTAAGGCTTTATTGAGGCCAGTACAGACGTTTGTTGATCCACCTGCTTGTGTTGGCAATAAACTGATGAGATTCTCTCTTGTGGTGTCACTGTCAATAACAGTCAAGGCTTTAAGAGTTGATGCATCAGTACTAAAGATTACGATTCCCACTTTGCCTTGATCTTCAATGATGTGCCGTATGAAATGTGTGGCGGCTTGCCGCTGTCGAACAATCCTAGAGCCCTTGAAAATAAAATATATATCAGCAAAATTTATTTCATGCTTGGGTTTAAAACCCAGATTAATATTTAAACATTAATGTTGAAAAGTCTGTCAATGTAAAAATATTAACTCTATCAATGTCAGTTTGGAGAGGAGTTATCTGTTTTTCTGACTAGTGGCAGATGATTTGTTTGAAACTTGTTTGGATATAATCATTACTTCTGTAACTGTGGTGCCACTGATGGTTGAAAAATGACACACTTTATGTTTAATGTATGTTACTGCCACATACTTGCATGCTTCCTGAGACATCAAGAATGAGACAAATGACACGTTGCATTCTCTGCACAACAGTAAAAGATGGTGCTGGTGAAGGGGATGGCAGCGGTTTTAGAGATTGAAGGGCATCACTGTCCACTGAATCCTCAAATATTACTGTCCACGTCGCTTTATTTCCACATTTCTCATTTTGCATGTTTGGGGCGGCACCATTGTGATCATCTTCTCGACAAAACGCAACTACCTGAAAGAGTTTTTTCAGATTGAATTGCAGATACAAAATAGAGTTTTCTAAGATCTTTAGTGAAAATGCTTCTATGAATTTCTGATTTAAAATGTATTGTTTTATAACAAAATATTAGACATGCAATTTGAGTAAATGTTGTTTTAAAAATTTGCAAAAATATCAATAAATAAAAGTATTCTCTCAAGACTGTTATTTTTTGTAAATGTCACTGAGGTTAATACTTACAGAATCCACACTTGGTAAATACATTATGGAGCTTTTTGTGTTTTGATCTTTGTTTGGAAAGAACTGACACTGTTTGGTAGGTATTGAAGTTTCAGGGTCAAGGACACACAACTGAGGAAATCCAGAAGAGTAATCATAATACTGGCCTGTAATGTGTTTACTACATCTGTAAATGAACACATAAAAAATGTTGATCATCCTTTCTAAATTATAATAATTTGATTTATTTTTTGATAATAAGTTATTGGTTAATGACCCTGTAGCTCGAACACCATTAGAAAAGTAGAATGGCTCGTCTTCATTGTATTCATCATATACTCCCCATCTCAGATGAGCCCATTCATGAACCAAAACCCTTCCTACAAACACACAAATTAAAACATTTCAGAAAATGAAAATAGCACATACAGTAATTTGAATAATTTCATGGTAAATGGATGACTAGTGACCTTTTAATCCGTAAATCTTAATGAAACTGTCATCTAGGAGGAAGTTTGGGGTGAAGTGAATGTATTGACTCTCTGATCCACAATCTTCATACTGGTTAGTGTACGGTTCATCACCACGTGCTGGATTATCAATTCTTATTCTGGCCTGCATATGATTTACAATTTGTGTCAAAAAAACATTTGATTGAACATTTATTTTGCCAAACAAGACAATATGTCCAAATGTTCCATACCTTCTCAAAGGATTCTGTTCTTGATTTGATAAAATCAGTGCCGCTCCATTGAGCTGGTACTAATATTGTAATGTCTTTGAAATAGACCTTTTTCTCCATTGCTTCAAAAAGATACGAAGAGCCCTTAGTAAACATGTCCTGTCCAATAAAATAGATAAAATAACAATGAAACTGTAAATGTATTTATATGAAATGAGGACAGTCTATACAAGTCTCACTTGAAATACTGTCAATGAAGATTTCATTCTAGAGCTATCACAATATCAGATTTACACTACAACACTATCCTTTCTCAAGGAATTTGTTCTATCACAATGCCTATTTGAGAAATAATAAGAATAAATTAATAAAATAAAACAAATGCTAGCAGTTAAATTCATCTTTCATCTCCTAAACACCCCATTTTATTAATTTAATTCATCCTTCTTTTAAATAACTAAATAAGATGGAAGGAAATACAATGGACAAAATATTACTTATAAAGTTCATAAATAAGAAGAAAACTCTTTATATTCACCTTTATTTTATCAATGATTCTGTTGTCCTGCGGTACTGCTGAACTGATCGCCACCAAAATATCAGTGTATCCATTTCCCTCCAGTTTAATTCCAGAGCAGGTGGATGACAGCATCATCCACAACCAGACAACAATTCTTGAGTCCATAACTGTACAGTTACGAACAGAACCCATTCAGTTTTAAAGAATCCAGTTCTATAAAGGCAAGGCAAGTTTATTTATAGACCAAATGTCATACACAAGGGCAAGTTAAAGTGCTTTACATAAAATGATTGACAAAGAGAAATAAGACGTATCTTTATAATGCAAATGATTTAAGATCACAGATACAACTTTAGATTTTAAGAAACAATAAAACAGCAGTAAGATTGATGAAAATGTGAGCGTATATATAAAAAGAATGAAAGAAATAGAAGTGCAGTTGATGTAAACCAGCGCAGTGCTCAGGTTGTAATTGTACAGCTAATCGTGTGTTTTTAGTCTGGATTTAAAAGTAGCTACTGTTTGTGAACATCTTCTTTATGGCCTGTTTTATTTACCAGGAAAAAGGGATTGACAAACAGTCTATTATAATCCATTCAAACAATATACTTTATGACACCTTATAACTTTGCTGTCATCGTAAGTGTAACACAAGAAGAAAGCAGGGACGTGCACAGTTGCTCAGGTTGCCGGGCAACTGCCCATCTCCCCTTCTCGACTCACGTTGCCCTTCCGAGGTGGAAAAAAATAAAAAATAAATCGTACAATGGATGCAGAATTTCAGGTAGGCCCAGATAAAAAACAACGCAAAGCCCCATTCACTTCCATATTCGGTCACCGAAAATGAAAGTCAGTAGGGGAAGTGCAAACTCTGTTTACATGGCTGCAGCGCTGCACGCGACCGGCTCCTGAGCTGAGCCTGCATGAGCGGTCCTAGAAGGAGAGTGTCGCGGTTGTCGGGTGAGACGACTCAACGTTGTCAGAAAAGGTGAGTTTGTGATGTATAACAAACGAACGATCATCATCATCAAGTTTTGTGAAATGAAATAAAATCTTCCAAAATCCACGCTGTGTTTGCCACGTTAAGCCTAAATAATAAGACAGATATAGGCTACTATTTTTTGCTGATAGTTAGTTTCTCACATTTCGTTTTAGCAAGAAGAATGAATGATGGAAGTAACGCATCACATTTTCTCCAAAAAGGTTAAATGCCTAAATGCTATCACTATTTTGGGTATTGTTTGACGCCAAGATGCCCACTGAAATGAGGCGGATTCAGGAGAGGGAGAGAAAATTTAGGGAGGCAGCAAAGAGCAGCACATCTATACTTTTTAGTACCACGTAAAAAAAAAAGATTTCGAGAATAAAGTCAAAATGTTACGAGCATAAAGTCGAAATGTTACGAAAATAAAGTCGAAATGTTAACAGAATAAAGTCGACATGTTACGAAAATAAAGTAGAAATGTTACGAAAATAAAGTCGAAATGTTACGATATTAAAGTCGAAATGTTACGAGATTAGTCGAAATGTTACGAGAATAAAATTCGACTTTCCTCTCGTAACATTTCGACTTTATTCTCGAAATCTTTTTTTTTACGTGCCACTAAAACGACGTCGTAGCACATCACTGAAGGGTTGGCAGCTGCGAAAAAGCCAACCAGCAGGTGAGACAGAGACTTTGCACTGTGATAAAGATGACATGACACTGTGTAGGCGAATTGATTAATTAATCAGAGTTTTTCTCAGTCCTTCATATAGCCCGGGAGTTTATTTTCAGTTTTTTGGGGGGGTGCCCTTTTTCAGGTCAGAGCAACTGCCCCTCAAAGTGCACGTCACTGGAAGAAAGTGTCATGCCTATGAATTATGATAGACTTCAGTGAGTGTAGCTGGATTGAGATAAGAAAAATCTCCATTTGTGGATGTTCCAAATCATACTTGTGGTGATTTGGCTACCAATTGTTCATTCATTCTTTAAAATATTTTCTTTTGTGTTTTTAAAAGTCAGTCATACACGTTTAGAATTACATTAGAGCAGGGGCGGATATACAAAGTAAAGGGCAGGTGGGCATGTACAATTGTGGGTGGGCCGGAATAATTCGCATCACCATTTCACCCAAAGTGGAATATATATGATTTATATAAATACAATTTATATTATTATATTTGCGTGTAGCACTCACATCACGAGTGGAAGAGAAATATTGACCTTATTTAAAAACTTGAAATTGTTAAATGGTTTAATACTTGAAATATGATATCTGAAAAACTGAGGAAGAAACATTCGTCCATGTTTTATGCGCAAATGCATCAGTGAAAACGGCACATTAGGCTACAGCATATAAAACATTTACATAAACACCATGTTTATGAAAACTTAAATCATTAATTTAAAAATGAAATAAAAAAGCTCTTGTTGCAGTGACAACTTCAGTCAGTCGCGTATTAACCCTTACAGTCCTTAACAATTCAATTTGAAACAAACTGTTTAAACCTACATTGGCTTTCTTACTCAGATTGACATAAAACCTTACTTTTTCCTACTCGTTGTTGAAAAATGTACAGTGTCTAGATTAAAATGTTTACAGCTGCACTAAATGTGGGTTCGGAAGATGTGCACAGTAGCGCAAACGAATGGATGTCTCTCCGCGCCCCTGCGCACGCTCCGACACCAAGTAAGCGGGTCAACAAGATCCATTACAGAACCCGCAGAGTAACCTGGGTTTTGTCGTCCGGTCTGCGTTTGAAAGCACCAACGGAATCGTATGCCAATAATTTCTGTATAAATGTAAAATGTAAATAACGAAAACATCTACAACTGAAAGGCTACAAATAGCAATCCTGATCACAAGTATAATTTTTATTACACTTATATTTGTCACAGTGAAGTGCACTACCGACATACCAACAAGTAAAATAAATTTTCTAATCCACCTATCCGTGTTATCGTTTACATTAAAATTAATTGTTTTAATCTTTACTCAGAGGGACCATGATTGCATTTGTAGACTGAAATGAAAAACACAAGAATAATGCTGTGCAAAGCTAATTTCAAATGTATAGTTATTAAGATATAATTTGAATTATTTCCATATTCAATTAATCGAGTTATCAAACGGATTGGTTCAAACACTGATTAATTCAGAATCATAACCTAAAAAGATTAAACAAAGTCTTTATGAATGGAGAATTTAATCCCTCAAATGATTACTTCGAGAAAATTCAGTTTGGACAATTTACTTTAGATTCTGAAAGAATTAAACTTTAAATAAATTACGTACCATAAATCCAAGCAAAAGCCAATACAAATAAAAAATTGAGTAGGCTACATTCAGATTTTATTTGATCAAACTGTTTAACCAAAACGCCATAACCCCCCCCTTAAAAACATTCATTACAGAACTCTTCCCCATATTTAATCAAATGTTTTTCAATCAATTGTTTTGTAAATTCTGTTTGCATCTATGCCCCAAGAACAATGGGTAACTTTCAAAGGCTTTAACTGAAAAAAAAAACATACAAAGACTTATAACATTAAATCAGTATACCAAAGGCTAAGAATTTGTTTGTTGTTAAGAAATTGTCAAAACACAGCTCAGATGTACAGTCCTCTTTTATACAATACAATTGTTATCATATAAGGAATAACGTTATTTATTTAAATGTCACTATGTCTTAAATTGACCGTTAAATATTAAAAAATCTGCTTGTTAAGAATGTACAAAAAGATTGTATCGCATCTTTCTAAACATATTTGTCTATTACTCCCAACTTTACTGAATAAACAAGCAGTGAAATAAATCACATAACTATTTGTAACACATGAAGGGGTACACTGGTCATTGTGTTAAAAACTTTATCTAGTCTTAATTGGGCCAAAGAAGAAGAGTGCTCAATTTCCTTCTGCATCACTCTGCACCACAGCCAGCCTATATATGATGGCCTATCAAAATAAACACACAAAAGCAAGTCTTTATGCACAGGTCTGCACAAGTGGCACCATGGTAGACATGCTGATTAGTGATCACTGTATACTTTGCAGTACTTGCAGGAGCAGGAGCATGCACAAAAACACAATACTGTTAAGGACTACTCTGGTAACATCTGTAACTGAACTTTATCAGTGAAACTCAGTTGTGCTCTACACAGTACTGTCTTTTCACACTGGGTTTTTGGGTTTTAGGTTCAACATCTATTGCAAGATTAAAGTAGACATCTACAAATTTAAAGATTGAAGAGAAATAATTCTACATTACAACACATCAAATGATTATAGACCAAATCTACCATAGTTTGTAATAAGTTCACAGTGGAACTACCTATATTTGTTTAATTACTATGATTAGGCTTAACTTAATTAAATATATTAAACTAAGTTTAATACTGAAGACAACAGATCACTTTGTTACACAATTTTACTGTTCTAAAACCATGATACTATACCATTACATAAAAAAAAACATGGTTAATTTTTGAGAGGACGCTTTTATCATCTGTTAAACTTAAATTCATGTTCTGAACAAATCATCATATTTCAAGATAAACTAACAGTTGGTTTTGCAACAAGCTTAGCGGCTTATATAATCACTTTGCCAACTTTAACGAATAACTACAATGTTGTTTTACAACTTGTATTAGTGTCCTTTTGTTGCTAAAATTTTTAAGTTCATCCAGTTCCGCATATCACACGATAAAACTCGTTTTCTAGATCTGCATCATTGGGATCATTGGGATAAAAAAATCACACTTCAAGTTTGGCGACGAGTCGACGACGTGTGTATCATATGTGTTTAGTGAGGACGTGTGTACGTGCTTATGACGCTCTTTTTGTGTCATTCTATGACGCTCGGATTGTATCGTTAGCAAAGGAGACTGACAAGCACGACATATAACACACGTGTAAGAGTGAGTCTACGTCTCCATTTATTTTATATCCCATAAAAAGGAGCGCCATATCCGAGCGCCATACGTCATGCATGTTGACGTCATGCATGTGGACGTATGCGTCATAACGTGTTAACGTTTAACGTGGTCAAGCATTCGTTACTGCGCATTTGTGTCCTGTTTACCTTTCGCGGTGATGTTATCAGATGTGTTTATGTCCTCAATGTGTAAACTTAGACCTCGGATAAAATCTCCGACCTCAATGCATTCCTGTTAATCACGCGGCGTCAAGGCATATTAAAGATAACCAAAACGATAGGATCTTAATTTATTAATAAGGCTTACGGAAGAGGCTTTATTCATGTCATTTCGTGCTGTAAAAACGTTTACTTCTGGGTTTGAGGTCGGGAATTCCCGAAATCCGAGTTGTCTTGAACGTAGCGTGCAAACGCGCGCAGTAGGCTACCCCAATTCGTTCTTAAGGCAAGGCAAGTTTATTTATATAGCACATTTCATACACAAGGGCAATTCAAAGTTCTTTACATGAAATGATTGAGAGAGAAATAAGACGTAGCCTATCTTTAAAATGCAAATTATTTAAGATCACAAATAAGACTTTACATTTTAAGAAACAGTGAGTTTATATATAAAATGAATAAGAACAAAAGGTTGTAAATGCACAGCTAAACAAGTGTGTCTATCCGGATTTAAAAGTAGCTACTGTTGGTGAACGGCTCTCACTAAATCCTTTGTGATTCGAATCTGACGTCATCACCCAAACGTGTTTTTTCGTCAATTTGAACAATCATAGGTAGCCTATATTTTTGCTGGTTGGAGAAATGGTTAGAGTAATGGTTAGGGTAAAGGTCTAGACTTGAAACACCAAAGATTTAGTCAAAACCAACAAGCCACGCCCACAGATCTGACTCGAAACACCAAGGATTTAGTGAGAGCCGTTGGTGAACATGTCGTTCAACCCGGAAACCGTGCCAAAACGTTATGCACAGATTTGAGCTTGAACATGCACCTGATGTCTTCTGGAAGCAGATTCCAGCTAGGGGTGGCGAAATTTCTAAACACTGACTCGCCTTGTTTTGAGTGAACCCTTGTTATCTCTAACTGACTTGATCCTGATGATCTGAGAAGTCTGTTTGGTTTGTATTCAATAAGCATATCTGAAATGTATTTAGGTCCTAGACCATTGAGTGATTTATAGACAAATAATAATACTTTGAAGTTGATTCTAAAGTAACTGATAACCAGTGTAAGGACCTGGGCCCGGTCGCAGAAAGCATCTTAAATGTAATTTTCCCTTAAGAGTGCCCTTTAATATACCTTAAGTTTTACCGAAGTTATAATCCTATTGTCTTTGGTAAAGGGAAAACACCCCTTAAGTGTACCACTTAAGGTGCTTTATGCAACGGGGCACTAAGGATTGGAGTGATATGCTGTTTTTTTTTGGTTTTGGTCAGAATCCTGGCACCTGCGTTCTGTATGAGCTGCAGCTGTCTGATGGGCCTTTTGGGAAAACCTATAAGGAGTCCGTTAAAGTAATCCATCCTACAAACATTGCAGCTGCCTGTACAGGTTAATGGCATTCATGCATTCATGCACATTTACATGCCAAGTTACATTGTCACATCTTGTTGTGCTGTAGGCATCATTTTGTGCTTTTCTTTTTACTTACAGGCCTGTCGGAGGCGTTTCCAATTCTTATAAATGTTTCTTGTGAAAGTAAACTATGTGTGCACCTCAGGAAAATGTCTGCATGCTTTATAAAATATGGCTTATTTATTATAGACAATTTTGATTTACTATTTCAGAAGCAGGCTGAGTGAGAATATCTGTCGATGCTGAAGAAGCACACATGCTGCCATTAGCAGTCGACTCATTGGATGTTTTTTTTAAACCGCCGCATGTTTAGCTGTTTAGTCATGTTTACATGATCAGAAAGATAATCTAGAGACAGTGATATTGGCGCGCAGCGTAACGGCCGTAACGTAACGTTAACTGATTTAACGTGAGAACATTCTTAATAATTTTTGGATATTATTTTTAATAAACAAACAAACCATTTTTATTTTATTTACACAATTCGAATTTAGAATTAAGCTTAAAATTAATTTGTAATAATATAAAAAAATAATTTCTTGACTCTGACTGGGTGGGCCAGCTGTCAATCTAGGCCCCCCCCCGTAGCTTCGCCCCTGAATGAGAGAGACAGTAAATAATATTTTGGGTGAGCTATCCCTTCAAAACAAGTTGATATATTAAACAACAATTAAATAGACAAATAAATAAATAAGAGAAAAAATAAATAAGAGAAAATCGCATGTAATAAAAAATGAAGTATTAATAAAAACACACAGAAGCAGCATTACAAAATCTCTCATGTAATTTCAGGTCTGTGGTCTTGAGTAGAAACGAACTCAGCAATACGTTCCGTAATTTAAATACAGGGCGGAAGTTCACAGAATTATGGCATTACACGAAAAATATCAACAAAAACATTACTGAACATTATACATTATTAAATACATTTATTAATAAATACATTATTAAACATGTAAAAAAATCCGACTACAAATACATTTAACCTAATGAGACCGTTATCTCGACAAAACTATGAAACAATTCTGAACGCAGATTTAAAACACAACTCGCCCACGTCTTTCTAGGTAATAGATGATGACTTTTTATACTTACGTCTTCTCTTATTGTGACAACAGTTCAGGAAAGAAGCGCATCCTGAAATGTGCTTTTACTTTCGACTTCAACTAGTGTAGTTGGAACAAAATGCGGTTTCCGGTGTTTTCAATGAAGTAGCCTAGACCCGGGGGCGTAGTAATTTGTTTTAAAAGTGCAGGGGATAGATGTGGTTTGTTTTTTAACAATACAAACGATGAATGCAATGACAGACGGGTACAAAAGGTATAAAATACAAGATAAAAAGCATCCATTTAAATGAGTGTTACTAGAAAAGTCTAAAAACACACAGAAAATAAGTCTAAACTCTGTTGTGAAAATACACAACAGTGGACTTGCTAAAGAATCAGAATCAGAAATACTTTAATAATGCCAGGGGGGAAAGAGAGTGGTAAGCTTGATAATGACATGGATCTGACAGGACTGTGACTAAGACTGCAAAATTTTGCTTACTTGCGCCTTGAAAGGTGAGATATAAAAAACATTTTCTCTGGTGGTATAAATTATGTAACAAGTTCCTGTTTTTAAACATTAAAATAATATACACTTTTCTTTCATAGTGTTTCAGCAGGTGTGTAAACAATGATATCATTTCTCACTTTTTTCTCCTCACAGGTAATCAGACACAACAGGTAAGTATCCACAAATACTTACTGATGGGCTTTTTGGGAAGACCTATAAGGAGTCCAATAAACTAATCCTACCTACAAACACTGCGGCTGCCTGTACAGGTTAATGGCATTCATGCACACCATTTACATGCCAGGTTTCATTGTCACAACTTGTTGTGCTGTAGCCATCATTGCTTTTTTTTAACTGTCTCTTTCAGGTTTTTCTTCCCACAGCCCTGGTTATTTACAGAAAGCCTGTGGTAGGAGTGTGGGAACATTTGTGTGAGAGAGTGAATTACTCTATTCTGGTAACCTTCTTTACGTACCTCAATGGAACAATAGTCAAACTGTGTATCTAAAGCTGTGTCGTGTTTTGGCAGGTGAACGGTGGGGTCACTATAGACTTGTCACAAAGCTTTTAAACGTCTGTTGTCTTCTGGAAGCAGATTGTTGTTCAACCCGGAAACCGTGCCAAAACGTTATGCACAGATTTGAGCTTGAACATGCACCTGATGTCTTCTGGAAGCAGATTCCAGCTAGGGGTGGCGAAATTTCTAAACACTGACTCGCCTTGTTTTGAGTGAACCCTTGTTATCTCTAACTGACTTGTTCCTGATGATCTGAGAAGTCTGTTTGGTTTGTATTCAATAAGCATATCTGAAATGTATTTAGGTCCTAGACCATTGAGTGATTTATAGACAAATAATAATACTTTGAAGTTGATTCTAAAGTAACTGATAACCAGTGTAAAAAACACCCCTTAAGTGTCACACTTAAGGTGCTTTATGCAACGGGGCACTAAGGATTGGAGTGATATTCTCTTTTTTTTTGGTTTTGGTCAGAATCCTGGCACCTGCGTTCTGTATGAGCTGCAGCTGTCTGATGGGCCTTTTGGGAAAACCTATAAGGAGTCCGTTAAAGTAATCCATCCTACAAACATTGCAGCTGCCTGTACAGGTTAATGGCATTCATGCATTCATGCACATTTACATGCCAAGTTACATTGTCACAACTTGTTGTGCTGTAGGCATCATTTTGTGCTTTTTTTTTTACTTTTAACTGTCTCTTTCAGGTTTTTCTTCCCACAGCACTGGTTATTTACAGAAAGCCTGTGGTAGGAGTGTGGGAACATTTGTGTGAGAAGGTGAATTACTCTATTCTATGCCACTCATTGTTACAGGCCTGTTGGAGGCATTTCCAAAATGTTTCTTGTGAAAGTAAACTAGGTGTGCAACTAGGTGTGTGCTGAAAGTAAACTATGTGTGCACCTCAGGAAAATGTCTGCATGCTTTTATGGCTTATTTATTATGGACAATTTGGATTTACTATTTCAGAAGCAGGCTGAGTGAGAATATCAGTCGATGCTGAAGAAGCACACATGCTGCCATTAGCAGTCGACTCATTGGATGTTTTTTTAAACCGCCGCATGTTTAGCTGTTTAGTCATGTTTACATGATCAGAAAGATAATCTAGAGACAGTGATATTGGCGCGCAGCGTAACGGCCGTAACGTAACGTTAACTGATTGAACGTGAGAACATTCTTAATAATTT
Source organism: Triplophysa dalaica (assembly GCF_015846415.1). NCBI lineage: Eukaryota > Metazoa > Chordata > Actinopteri > Cypriniformes > Nemacheilidae > Triplophysa > Triplophysa dalaica. The sequence goes on along the minus strand of NC_079550.1, from coordinate 9,414,533 downwards.
TTGGATATTATTTTTAATACACAAACAAATCAAATGTTTTTATTTAATTTATACAATTCGAATTTAGAATTAAGCTTAAAATACATTTTTAATAATATAAAAAAATAATTTCTTGGCCCTGACTAATTAAAATATATTCTGATATTTCTTTTTTTGTGAGAGACATTGTGCAAAACTCATTCCAAAAAGATTTAACTAAAACAATTTTAGTTTCGTTTTAGTTTAAATATTCATAATTGTTTCTTCCATAATATTTTCTAGATTGCTATTAGTACTGTTAAGAGGGATAAAATCTACAGTATGTAATATTTTCAATGTGATTTCCTTTATCTTGTTTGATAATATATATTATTTGTCTGGAAGAGATAGACCTTCTGCTTTTGACAATAAGACTCGACCAGTGAGAGACAGGTCTCTTTCTAGCCATGAACTGAACTTTTCCTAAAAAGGTCTTTTATGGGATTGAGTCACTTTTACACACAAATAATTAATTGCATCTTTAATCAGAATTTATACGCCATACAAAAGAGTTAAATGTAGGAGGGGGACATTTGTTTTTTCAAGTAGCTCACAAATGAAATTCAAATAAATTTAGAAAAAAAGTTCAAAACTATAAAGACTTAAATAGCACTCATTGCTTTTTTACGTTGAGTTGCGTTTTAACGACTGAATCGGGTGGATTTTTTCATTTGGATGCTTTAACATGCCTGTAAAGTGTAGGGACAGGTTTGTGAGCATATTTTGAAAATGACCAGCCCGTAGAATCTCTTCAAAGTTTGATATCAGACACGCATGAGACAACTTCTGCTCAGGATCACCTGTTCGTCCAAGAAGCATTTGATGGCTGGAGACATCAGCTGGCACTGCTCACTCGAACACACCTGCGTGAAGCTCTCGCTTAACGTTGAGATGTATTTAATGTAATCGTTAAGTAATATTCAGACGAAAAGTGAAGCGGTTCATCCTCACGAGGTGACGGTTCTTGCGTTTATTCTATTTGGGAGTTTGATAGACGTTAATGGTCGTTGTGTGGAAAAGCTGTGAAGTATCTCACAGGACATGAGGGTGAGTAAATGACAGAAATCTATGTAATAATATAATTTTATATCAAACAATGACAAATGTACAACTTAAAGAATGTGAATTTAAACAAAGAAAAGTTTTATTCTTTGCACACAAGGTAAGTAAAACTGTACAGGAGATTTCTTATTTTATTGCACAGATGTTTATTTTGCACATATACCTCATTTTCTTGCACATATACAGTGTTGTGGCGAATCGGCCTTCCATCGCAGAAAGAAATCTCAGAGACAAGGGTTCCAGGTGCCAAGAGTTTCAACTTTATTTGCCCGGACAAACAAAGTGGGATATTCAGAGTTCATCTGAAGGGTTCCAACGAATACATATCTGACTCCATCTTTTATACATTGTTTTCAAGTTGTTATCACAGTTTAAACCAATCATGTGTGCATGACATCGTCTTCTTCCAATCAGGTTTCATATGACATCACATTTTCATTAGCCCGTCACTCTGAGCTCATAGTTCCGGCCTACCATATTAGGATTTAATGGTTGCGTGCACCCCTCAAAAACAGATGCCTCTTTATCTTGACACTTTCCTGGGGGTTTCGGACGATACATGATTTAACCATGTTTCTATCAAAGATGAGCTCATGGTTTAGCGATAATGAGCTACCGGTGTCCTCTGTTGTATGCGATTTAATTAAACTTTCTCTGCAAAAGTGTGTGGGGTGTACTTCTTAGTGTTAAAAGATATTTGGTGTGTGTGCAGATGTTCAAGTGTTCAGACTCTTGTTAAAATGAGCTGACTGTTTAGAGATAACAGCGTCCTTGACTCTGTGCGACAAAGCAAACTTCCTTATTAAAACTTATTTGTGGTGTACGTGCAGCTAAGATAAGATGCTTGTTTTTCATGCAGGTGTTCATGAGCTCATACTTATACACGAGGCCCAATATTGTTTCCTAAGAATACATGAAACCTATAACTAACTTAATGTATTATTTTATATAAGAAAACTCAACACTATAATAGAAAAACCACCATATAATCCCCCCTTTGAGGCTGACAAGCCTCACACTCCAACTAAATGGTTTCCGTAAAAAGGAAATTATAAACTAATATAAATAGTAACATCTAAAAAAAATAAAAAATCAATAGTGCTCAAATTGATTAATAATTTGCGTGTGCATTCAGTTAATGATAAAATACTTAAGATAATGTACTACGTAAGTTGAAATGATACTTAGGTTCAAATAATACTGGTTACGAGCAAGCTATAAAAAAAAATCCTTCTACCCTTCTGTAAATATGTCATAACATTAGTATTTCTGTTTTTAACCCTGTAATATGGATCAATTTTTTTGACCGTTTTTAGTCAATAGTAACTTATGAGTGATCCTTATTCATGCTATGTTGTGATACAACATAAACAATCATCTGACTGTTAATAGTGGCTGCAGCTGTTCGTTGAAATTACTTAATACATAACGTCAATATAATGCATGCAATAAAGCAAGCCTCAATCAACATCAAATTTTTCATGTTAGTAAACACACTTGTCATCCAGTCCCAATTCAATTCTTCTGAGTCAACCTCAGTTTTGGTGAAAGTCTCAATCATTAAAGAGATGATCTTCCTTCCTTGCCGATGAGATTCATTCTTCCCTGAAATATGGGTGTCACAGTTTTCTCCAATGACTGCACAAAGTCCTCCTTTCGCTGCTCTGAACTGGTCCAAGATCAGGCGATTTCGCAAAACTGTCCGTCGTATTCAACGTAGCTCCTCCTTGATAGCTTTCATTAAAATTTTGTTGTCTTCATATATGACGTAAACTCAAATCTGGTGATCTCAACTCCATTCATTAGAGAGCTGACTCCTAACATTGGACTAAAATCAGCTGAGACTTTCTTCGCCACAGTCCAGGTGTGATGATTCTTTGGCACAGAGCTACCAGATAGGAAATCAAACCGTCCTCTTCGTGTCTTCTGTTGTCAAGTCATTATTTCATGTGGTATGATGATAACTCCACCATGTAACTTTATTAGGGAACGCAGTCCTGTCCAGTTCCTCTATATAAGTACAATCAGTACCCACACAGTCAGTAGTTGTCATCAATGATTCCAGCGCCTCTTTCGTCCGGAACATCTATATCATTTTCCTGCCCATCGCTCCTGTTCTGCACTTTTTCTCAGACATCTCAGACATGCCTCTCTGGTATTGCGGTTGGTTTTCGTCTCCTCATAGACATGTGAACACTTTTGTCACATGGTTCTTACCAAGTGATGACATCTTGTAGACTAGTTCCAGCCGGTGTCAATCGTTTCATCAAGCTTCACATTGTCATTTGATGCAGTTCAATTCAGGGTAACATTGACCAGTTGTTTGCTAGTCGTGTCAGGAAACCTGGTTCTCTCTAAGATAGTAGATATTTTCTGTTGTCGGAATAGTCATTCGATGTGGTCGGGAAGACTTGTCAAGATGCTTTGGTCCTTCGGGTTACATCGCCTTATGCATGCCCTGGGACCCACAGTCGAACTGGTCCAGATGAAAACCGTCTGGACGATGCTGTCTTCAGATTTAACACTCACTGGCGCCACCCCTTGCTGCTATTTAGATCAGGTTCTCCTGCTCACTTGTTTGGCAACTTCTCATAATTCGGCAAGATACAATGACAAATACACATATGTGCACCAGGTGCATTTACATAACAGTTTTGATTATATCAATAAAATAATAAATGAAAATGACATGTTTTGTTTTTTAGATGCAAAAACAATAAACAAAAAATAAAATACACACATGTGCACCAAGTGCACTCGCATAATAGTGTTTGATTATAGAGCACTAATGATTAACTGAAATATCAAACATGTTGATGTCAAAATAATAAAAAGTTAAACAAAAAATCAATCTAACTACTTGCCTAACAATGTCTAAGGTAATATCTAAAACTATTCCTAAGAATGATTATACAATTCTAAACTCTTCTCCCTTGCTATCCAAAAAACAATGAGTAATTCATGGGACACTTGTCTTTCTCATCGTATTCCTCTTATTCGCTTATAACAGCTAACATATTCAGCATGTTTTCTTGAGTATTGTAATATGTACTTAATTCCGTTCTCAATATCATCTGTTTGTCTGTAGCTTTCACCACCATAGCTCTTATAACTGGTAAAAGACAGCAAAATACTACAGAAAATATAGTAAATCCTATTGCTGCAAAAACTCATATCTTAATCAGCCATAAATTCCACGATCCAAAAAACGAGTCCAGCCATGTTCCAATTTCTTTGTCTTAGCCATCATTGGCTGTTATTTCATTTCTTAAGTTTCTCAATTTTTCCATAGCTTTTGTGAACGACCCATCAGGGGCAGTATTGTTTGAAATGTATGTACAGCAGTCCTCTACAAACATTACGCATACGCCTCCTTTTTCTGCTAAAAGCCAATTCAGTGATGTCTATTTTGCCAGGCCATTTTACTTGTTGGTGCCAAACAGTGTTGGTCTTAAATTCTTATCCCCACATATTCAAAAATAATCTGCTCTGGGAACACCCTGCTTTTCATATGGTAAAATTATTTGATATGCTAATGTTTGATTCTCACACTTTGACATACCTATGATTTTTAAATTGTCAGTTAATGTGGCTGAGGCAAACCTGTAATATCTTGCTGTTCGTTTTTCAGCAAACATTTCTGTATTAAGATGCCAAATCGTTACACAATTTCCTGGGAACATGCCCATCTCTGCCTCATTAGATTTACTTATTACTTATTTTATTCAACATTTATTTATCCAGGAATCATTTAATTGAAATTAAGAATCTTTTACAATCGCATATGGTACACAAATGGTTAAGTTTCATTTTCTGCAACTTGTCGTCAATATGATTGGTTTTGCCTTCTCACTTAAACGTTAGTTGTTTACCTCTGTAAGGATAGCTAAGTATAGTTTAATATTATGACAACCGATTGTTTCATATTCATTTATTATACACATATTTTATATGCATTATTCCAAATTGATCTAAAAATTATTTATTGTTTCTGTGTAACCACTAGTGATTAGTTCTGCTGTTTAGGGGAATATAAAATATATATCAGGAACATGATATCAATTTAAAACTAACTAAAGTAAGTCACTTAAAAATGTTCTCAATTTCTTTTGTCTATATCATTTATAATGATTATAGTATGCTATATCTAAACCATAAATGTGCTCATATTGAATTTATCCATACTCTAGATGCCTTTAAACGTACAGTAATACTGACTGGCTCATTGTATATTCTTTTCTATTTCCATGTAAACTGATCTTGCTTTGGACAGCAATAGACAGTGTTTTTAATGTTGTCACTGTTATCGACACAGCTTACAAAACTATAAAAATTATTTATTGTTTAAAGTCAAACGGCGCTAAACTTTAGTGACCCAGTCTATTGTTTAGAACTACATTAAACACTTTCAACAAATCAGACTCAAAACTGCCCAAAGATGATTCAATCAACAGTTGGACACTTTTGCCTGACTGGACAGTGAATTCAAAGACAGCAGGTCTTGGAGCTGTGAGGCGAAAGAATAACAGATAGCACTCACTTTATCAACAAAAATGTAGTAAATTTCTCACAGAGCTCAGCTGACAGCTCCCTGAATCTATTGTTAAAAATAAAATCCTAGATCTATGAAAGCATAGAGATTAGGTCAAAAAAATATTTTCCATTAGAAATTTGATAAAAAAGTCTTGACGTGAAACATGACGTCCCAATATTTAACAAACCCTTTATCACATAATGAATTAGATCAAATTTACTCACTGAGAAATGTGTCCATTTACTGTATTAGATTCATCATAAATGGTGGCGGGTTACTGTCTTTAATACTAGGTCAGTTCCCAACAGCATGTGTCAGTTTGGTGGTGTCCACTTGACAGTTGTGAAGCTGATTATTAGTAAAGCTGACTCAATTGGTCATGCAACCGTTCCAAAAAATGTCCTTCTTAAGAGCCTCTTAAATAACTTAATAATCATTAGTTTCCCTGTTTAATACAGTGTCAAGTTTTAAATTTTGTTGGTTTACATATGATGATTCATTAAAGAGAGATTTAGAAAGCGCACCTCTCAGATACGTTTACATAATAGGTGTTTGATTATTATTTAGACCATAAGGTTTACTAAATATGGGCTGTGGAGATTATTTATAAAAATAAAAACAAAATGTTCTCTTCCTTTGCCTATGTTTGTGTTCAAATCCAACCCATTATTATTTCAGGTACACTTTAAATATCTTATTTTATCCTAATATATAGTAGTTATACTTCAAAGATCATACAACTAGATCAACTAATTCAAAGATCATTATCACTAGTGAAGCCCATAATTCATTTTAGACTTAGTATTAATCATATTAAGCATTATTCATTTATTCTATTATAATCTTATATCAATATATCTTGAGCACTATTTGGGTAATTATGATAATAACTTTGAACCTTCTTTCCTGTTGGCCACATATAAATGAAAAGTTTTCAAATAATCTAGATTTGCTTAGTGCTGGAGCCCTTTTTTTGTTCAGTGTAACGGCCTGAAACTGCAGTGGTTCTATTTCTCTCTGCTCGTTGGTTGTAAACAATATCTTACTTTCTCAATTTACATATCTTATTTCTGCATAAACCTGTATTTCTGGGTGACTGCTTAATCTGTAGTTTCTCCCTCCACCTCGTGGATAACCTTGTCTTACTCCTTGCAATAAATAGGGTTCTACCAGGTTGTGGATTGGGATTTTTATTTTCAATGAGACATGCTGTAACGCGGAGTCTAGATTGCCAAATCTATTAATTCTATGGAAGCAAACTCCTTCTAAGTAGTTTCTCAATATTCCTACTTTACACAACCTGCCTACTATACCTCTCCAATTTACGTGTGGCCACTCTTGCTCAATTTGTTCTAAATTCTGAACTCCCACTAATTCGTTCAAGAAATAATTTTTCTTTTCTTCTGTCAGTGGCTTCTTAATGCCTGCTAAGTCCCTATAAAATGATTCTCTCCAGAAGTGATCACTAACTTCCTTTGTCTCAGTCAAATATTCTGGCTGCTCTTACTCTCTGAAAATATGATTGTAACCTTTCCTCATCTAGCAGTTCAATTCTAGCCATATGTTTTTAAAACATCAGTGGAACATGAAAATAATTCACAATCCAGCAATGCTTTTCACTTTTTACTCAATGTAATCCGCTTTTTACTCAATGTAAAATAGTTTTTCACAGCAGCACTCTGGTCTCATAAGTCTCTGGTCTCATTCCAGCACACACACACTCAGTACTTATGGTCTGAGATTTAGATTTTTTTGGGGTATATTCTAGCGACTTTATACCATAAAAGTATCTCACAATTTTTAAAACATATTTATAATCATCAAAATATATCTTCTATTTTTCCGTTTGACAATGCTCTTCGTGCTTTACTCAATGCAGCTCTCTTTTTTTTTTTCGGCTGCTGTTGAGTCTCATGTGCTCACAGTGAGCCAAACTCAAACTCTTCGTCCTTCAAATCTTTATCTGACTCCTCTCCTATCTTCTACACACTCTTGCTTCTCTCATGTGGTCAAATAGCACACCTTATTTTGCATTCATCTTTTTTCTCAAATACTTTTATTACCACATGAAACTTTGACACAGACACACTGCAAATCCTTCCACCTAGTCTCGTAACGCATGCCTCTTTAAACATCAAGACACCTAACACTCCTTCTTCTCATACATTTTACTGGACAAACATTATACAGCAATTTTTATTTGCTTCATGCACTCTCTCTCTCGTTCACTTTGTCAAACACACACATTTCAAGCCTCCTTGCCTTCCACTTTTGCACATACACACACACAGAGTCTCACAGGCTGAGTTTTTTATTTTTTTTATCTTTCTCCCTCACTCCTGGATTTTTCGATCGTCACAATACAATATACAAAAACATAAAAAATATATCACAACGCGTTCATAACCCCCACGTGACCTGTTTCCTAACAGGATTTTTCACGCTACCTAGCGTGCACACCGCACTTTCAGTGTGACTTGCCCCGAAAAGCAAGCTTTATATCCTCTTGATATCGTCTGCCCCACTGGCAGGAACTTATATACAATTTCTCCGCGTACCTACGCGGCACACTGCACTTTCAGTGTGACTTGCCTCCAAAGCAAGATTTATATCCTCTTGATATCGTCTGCCCCACTGGCAGGAACTTATAAACAATTTCTTCGCGTACCTACGCGGCACACTTTCAGTGTGACTTGCCCCCAAAGCAAGATTTATATCCTCTTGATATCATCTGCCCCACTGGCAGGAACTTATATACAATTTATATACAATCTCTCATGCACACTTACACTCTCTTAAACACACAATCACACACACACATTTCTTGAGATCTGGATACCCTTAAGACTTGGCAAACTAGTGCAATTTCTAACATTAAATTTTGTTCAATTTAGGAGAGGCTTTTAGAGGACAAACGACATTCAGAGTTCAGAGTTTACCTTTAGCTGACCGCACAAAACCTATACTATAAAGCAAATATGCTCACCTGTTTTAGGGCCCTTTTTTTGTGCGATCAGCTTGTCTGGTTCACCCGTCACAGTCGTCAGCCTCCAGCCCTCTAGCCTGGATCACGTCTCGGGGTCACCAAATATGTTGTGGCGAATCGGCCTTCCATCGCAGAAAGACAAGAGACAAGGGTTCCAGGTGCCAAGAGTTTCAACTTTATTTGCCCGGACAAACAAAGTGGGATATTCAGAGTTCATCTGAAGGGTTCCAACGAATACATATCTGACTCCATCTTTTATACATTGTTTTCAAGTTGTTATCACAGTTTAAACCAATCATGTGTGCATGACATCGTCTTCTTCCAATCAGGTTTCATATGACATCACATTTTCATTAGCCCGTCACTCTGAGCTCATAGTTCCGGCCTACCATATTAGGATTTAATGGTTGCGTGCACCCCTCAAAAAAAGGTGCCTCTTTATCTTGACACTTTCCTGGGGGTTTCGGACGATACATGATTTAACCATGTTTCTATCAAAGATGAGCTCATGGTTTAGCGATAATGAGCTACCGGTGTCCTCTGTTGTATGCGATTTAATTAAACTTTCTCTGCAAAAGTGTGTGGGGTGTACTTCTTAGTGTTAAAAGATATTTGGTGTGAGTGCAGATTGCCAAGTGTTCAGACTCTTGTTAAAATGAGCTCACTGTTTAGAGATACCAGCGTCCTTGACTCTGTGAGACAAACCAATCAATCGGGTTGAGGTCAGGACTCTGACTGGGCCACTCCAGAAGGCGTATTTTCTTCTGTTGAAGCCATTCTGTTGTTGATTTACTTCTATGCTTTGGGTCGTTGTCCTGTTGCATCGTCCATCCTCTGTTAAGCTTCAGTAGGCGGACAGATGGTCTTAAGTTTTCCTGCAAAATGTCTTGATAAACTTTGGAATTCATTTTTCCATCGATGACAGTAATCCGTCCAGGGCCTTAGGCAGCAAAGCAGCCCCAAACCATGATGCCCCCTCCACCATATTTCACAGTTGGGATGAGGTTTTGATGTTGGTGTGCTGTGCCTTTTGTTCTCCACACATAGTGTTGTGTGTTCTTTCCAAACAACTCAATTTTGGTTTCATCTGTCCACAGAATGTTTTGCCAGTAGTGCTGTGGAACATCCAGGTGCTCTTTTGCAAACTTCAAACGTGCTGCAATTTTTTTTTGGACAGCAGTGGCTTCCTCCGTGGTGTCCTCCCATGAAGTCCATTCTTGTTTAATGTTTTCCTTATTGTAGATTTGTCAACAAAAATGTTAGCATGTGCCAGAGATTTCTGTAAGTGTTTAGCTGACACTCTAGGATTCTTCTTCACCTCATTGAGCATTCTGCGCTGTGCTCTTGCAGTCATCTTTACAGGATATCCACGCCTAGGGAGTGTAGCACCCTACTACAGTACTGAACTTTCTCCATTTGAAGACAATCTGTCTTACCTTGGACACATGGACATCAAGGCTTTTAGATATACTTTTGTAGCCCTTTCCAGCTTTATGTAAGTCAACAATTCTTGATCGTAGGTCTTCTGAGAGCTCTTTTGTGTGAGGCATGGTTCATATCAGACAACGCTTCTTCAGAACAGCAAACTCAAAACTGGTGTGTGTTTTTTATTGGACAGGCCAGCTTTAATCAACACATCCAATCTCATCACATTGATTGGACCCCAGGTTGGCTGACTCCTGGCTCCAATTAGCTCTTGGAGAAGTCATTAACCTAGGGTTTCACATACTTTTCCCACCCTGCACTATGAATGTTTACATGTTGTGTTCAATAAAAACATGAAAACGTATAATGTTTGTGCGGTATTAGTTTAAGCAGACTGTGTTTCTCTAATGTTGTGACTTAGATGAAGATCAGAACACATTTTATGACCAATTTATGAAGAAAAATCCAAGTAAGCCCAAAGGGCTCACATACTTTCTTTCAAATGTACTTCATTTTTTTGCACATATACTTATTTATATCACACATAAACTTAATTATTTTGCACATAACACTAAAGTTTTTTTTTTGCACACATGAAGAGAAAAGCTATGTATAGGAGGTTTGGGGTTCATGAGGAGCAGATGAGGAGTCACTATTGTTACAGTAGTGTGAGTTATAGAAGGAGATTCGGGATATAGTAGGAGTTGTTCTTATTAACACACAGATGCTTCAATGCTGGACTGTTGAGGTATCTCTCCCGCAGTGACTCATGAAACTCAAGGGAGAAAATGCAGGAGAACCCAATTGCAGGCAGAGACGGTGGATGAAGGGGTTAACAATATTTATTATACACAAAACTACACAAAAGGCAAAACAAAACCCACGAGGGGAAAACAAGACAGGATAAACAATAATTCTAAGGACACGGACTAACTAAAACTAAGAAAACAAACACTTGAACAACACTAACATAAACTAAACTAGACTTACTACACGGAGGGAACAGGACTTGGTAAGCAAGGGAACAGGATACAGCTACACGAACAGACGAAGTACTTGATACAATGACCAGGTAGGAACAACATCTCACACAGGTACAGACAAGGTACAGCTTACAATGAACGCGCAAAGGACAATGAAACATCTCTTTATAGGGAGAGAAACCAAGAGGGAACAGGTGCAAGGGATTAACAATCAACGTAAGCTAATTAACACATGAGGGTAGGAACGGTGACGTGACTCGGGGAAAGTATGGAAGGCCACAAGGTCAAAAACATCTCTCCCCACATGAAACAAAGGATTCTGTATGATTCCACCTCAAAACCAAGAAATACCTGACAAGGAGAGGTGAAACCATGACAGACTGTGTTTCTATTATTTCCCTTTCTTTTCTCATTTTCTCCTCCTGTCGTTCTTTGGTCTTTTCCTCAAGTCAAATCATCCTTTTGTTTTGCTGGCAGCTTTGGTCTTCTCTGAACCTTTCAGGTGATCTTGGGTATCTCCAGCGGGACCATTAGGAGCTGTCATGATGATGTTTTTTCATGAGCATCTTTCTCCTTCTCAAGGGTTTGTTGTTTGTCAGTGTTGCTCTCTGGATGGGATTTTCTCACAGGTGTCTCCTGCTGCTCTGGAGCTTCTGGCTGGACTTCATCCATTTCCCTTTCACTCTCCAGCATCTATGTGTTCTCCATCCAACAAAACATCGGTTGATCTTTTATCACGGGCTTCGGTCTTCTGTGTCTGGTGTCCTTCAGCTCAAATGGAGAGATGAACTTCACATCAGGCTCATCAGACTCGCTGTTATCATTAATGTCCATGACGATGAGATCAGACTGCGATGAAGGTGCTGACAGTGATATCGCCTCGGTATATTTATATGGGATGTAAGGAGATGATCCTGAAGAATGAAGACATTGAGAGTTGCTATGTTTTATCTCGACACAATGCACTCTTGTCACATCTGATACACTTTCTCTTACCTGAATGGTCCGTGTCTGTGTCATTGTGCAGTTTCTTCGCTGATCTTTCACTCTCCAGCATCTCTTTGTTCTCCTCCATCCAACTAATCATCGGTTGTTTTTTCCTCATGGAGTTAGATCTTCTCTGTCTGGTGTCATTCAGCACAAATCGAGAGATGATATGCACCTCATCTTCATCTTCGATGTCCACGAGGACCAGGCGTGTAAAGAGATCAGACTGTGACGTGACCAGCGGTTCAGGCACTGATGAATGATGGGATTTGACCCTCTCAGCTGTTGGAGCTGGTGTTGGTGGACCAGCTGATATTGGCAAAGGAGATGAAGTGAGTGATGATGATTTTAGTTTCATCTTGTCATACATCACTAGACTTTCTCTTACCTTCATATTTTGTCACCTCCGTCTGTTCAGGATTCTGGTTGGGTGAAGCAGATCGATGAAACTCTGATAAATGAAGAGATGGAGAGAGTCTCAAGGTTTTACCTCAACATACAAAGTGTTTCGACTGTGAAATCTTTATAAACTTTCTGTTACCTTCAGGATCCATGATTCCAGCTTCCTTGATGAGTTTCCTCCTTGAACGTCTCATCTTCGATCTCTCAGGTGATGAAGTTGATGGTTCAGGATCCAAACGTCTCACCAGCGGTTCAGCCACTGATGAAGGATGGGATTTAGAGAGTGACAAGGTTTTAACTCAGCACAATGCACTCTTGTCGCATCTTTATAAACTTTCTCTTACCTTCATGATCCGTTTTCTTGTCACCCTTCTTCAGTTTATTTGCTGAACGTTTCTCCTCTGATCTCTCAGGTGATGCAGTCGCGGGTTGAGGATCAACACGTATCACCAGCGGTTTAGGCGCTGATGAATGAAGAGAAAGAGAGTTTCAAAGTTTTACCTCGACAAATTTGATATTGTCACGTCTTTATAAAGAAAATATCAGACCAGAATTTACATAATTTTGGGCATGTCCAGAACAGGTGTTCCCTCCATGGACTTACATTTATTACGTCGAGGTGATACCGAGAGATGTATAGAATGTAATTTGGTATAAGAATAATGTGGTCTATGTACAACTTTGTATTGGATCAGTTGAAAATGAGAACTAATGGAACAAGTCCTGATACCTTGGAGAGCCTCAGCCCAGGAATCATCTGGAATATCTATACCCAAATCTGTCATGATGTTATATAGATGCTCAGAGGGTTTGTAAGTTTCAAAACTGCACAAATTGACTTTCACATAATTCCGTATTTGTAGATGTCTAAAAAAATGTGAGGGGAGTATTCCAAATTTTTGTCTAAGCTGATTAAAAGTGGCAAATATGTTGTCATTGTATAAATCTCCTATGGTTATAATCCCTTTGTCCTTCCAGGATAGAAAAGTCTTATCTGTTTGCAAGGGAGGGAATGCGTGGTTACAAGCTATAGGGGTGAGAGAGCATATTTTTGGTAGTTTAAAGATACCAAATCTTTAGAGAGTTTACAATAATGGGATTGCATTTCTTAAAATTTTGAAACGTTTTTTTTTGGCAAAGAGTGAAAAACCCTGAATATCTCTTTCAATAGCGAGCCACGCAGGAATGTTAGTAGTCCACTCCCCAGGCCCTGCATTGGACCAATACATTAAGGCCTGTACGTTGGCTGCCCAATAATAGTGCTGAAAGTAATGGAGGCCTAGATATCCTACCACTTTTGCCTTACAAATATGAGCTTTAGATATGCGTTGGGCTTTATATCCCCAAATAAATGGCATAATCACAGAATCAAGTGTCTTAAGGAATATCTGAGTTAAAAGAAAAAATATTTTGAAACAAATAAAGAAATCTTGGTAGGGTGACCATTTTAATTCCATTAACACGGCCAATCATTGTTAACGGGAGTACCCGCCAGGCCTCCACATCCCGCCTCAGTCTGTCTACCATAGCTTTGTTATTTGTTTCACGTAATTTCTTGTATTTTCTGGGCACAGGGACACCAAGATATTTAATTCACTCAAAGTTTTAAAAGGAAGATTATCAATAAAATGCTTTGTAAGCATCTGGGCTAAAACGGCTATTTTATCGTTTCCATGCCCACTGTATACAATGTTCATGAGTCTGCGTACATTATGGAAAGAAAACCTTCCAGTTTTAAAACCTGTTTGATCAGTGGTTCATATTTTCAATGTGATTTATATTATTTGTGTGGAAGAGATAGACCCTCTGCTTTTGACAATAAGACTCCACAAAGACAGGTATATTAAATAAATAAAATAAAAGACAGCTTTAATCATTGCACACAAGGTAAGTAAAACTGTACAGGAGTTTTCTTTGCACACACTAAGAGAAAATTGCGCATACTTATTTTATTGCACATATAAATGTTTTTTGCACATATACATCATTTTTTAACACATATACTTATTTATATCACACATAAACTTAATTATTTTGCACATAACACTAAAGTTTTTCTTGCACATATACTTATTTATATCACACATAAACTTAATTATTTTGCACATAACACTAAAGTTTTTTTTTGCACACATGAAGAGAAAAGCTATGTATAGGAGGTTTGGGGTTCATGAGGAGCAGATGAGGAGTCACTATTGTTACAGTATTGTGAGTTAGAGAAGGAGATTCGGGATATAGTAAGAGTTGTTCTTATTAACACACAGATGCTTCAATGCTGGACTGTTGAGGTATCTCTCCCGCAGTGACTGTGTTTCTATTATTTCCCTTTCTTTTCTCATTTTCTCCTCCTGTCGTTCTTTGGTCTTTTTCTCAAGCCAGTGATGAAGAACAAATAATCCTTTTGTTTTGCTGGCAGCTTTGGTCTTCTCTGAACCTTTCAGGTGATCTTGGGTATCTCCAGCGGGACCATTAGGAGCTGTCATGATGATGTTTTCATGAGCATCTTTCTCCTTTTGAAGGGTTTGTTGATTGTCAGTGTTGCTCTCTGGATGGGATTTTCTCACAGGTGTCTCCTGCTGCTCTGGAGCTTCTGGCTGGACTTCATCCATTTTACTTTCACACTCCAGCATCTCCTTGTTCTCCATCCAACAAAACATCGGTTGATCTTTTATCATGGGCTTTGGTCTTCTGTGTCTGGTGTCCTTCAGCTCAAATGGAGAGATGAACTTCACATCAGGCTCATCAGACTCGCTGTTATCATTCATGTCCATGACGATGAGATCAGACTGCGATGAAGGTGCTGACAGTGATATCGCCTCGGTATATTTATATGGGATGTAAGGAGATGATCCTGAAGAAGGAAGACATTGAGAGTTGCTATGTTTTATCTCGACACAATGTACTCTTGTCACATCTGATACACTTTCTCTTACCTGAATGGTCCGTGTCTTTGGCATTGTTCAGTTTCTTCAGTGATCTTTCACTCTCCAGCATCTGTTTGTTCTCCTCCATCCAACTCAACATCGGTTGTTTTTTCCTCATGGACTTAGGTCTTCTCTGTCTGGTGTCATTCAGCACAAATGGAGTGATGATATGCACCTCATCTTCATCTTCGATGTCCACGAGGACCAGGCGTGTAAAGAGATCAGACGGTGACGTGACCAGCGGTTCAGGCACTGATGAATGATGGGATTTGACCCTCTCAGCTGTTGGAACTGGTGTTGGTGGACCAGCTGATATTGGCAAAGGAGATGAAGTGAGTGATGATGTTTTTAGTTTCATCTTGTCATACATCACTAGACTTTCTCTAACCTTCATATTTTGTCACCTCCGTCTGTTCAGGATTCGGGTCGGGTGATTCAGGTCGATGAAACCCTGATGAATGAAGAGATGGAGAGAGTCTCAAGGTTTTACCTCAACATACAAAGTGTTTCAACTGTGAAATCTTTATAAACTTGCTGTTACCTTCAGGATCCATGTTTTCTGCTTCCTTCCTCAGGTTCCTCCTCGAACGTCTCATCTTTGATCTCTCAGGTGATGAAGTTGATGGTTTAGGATCAAAAAGTTTCACCAGCGTTTCAGGCACTGATGAATGATGGGATTTAGAGAGTCACAATGTTTTTACCTCAGCACAATGCACTCTTGTCACATCTTTATAAACTTTCTCTTACCTTCATGATCCATTTTCTTGTCACCCTTCTTCGGTTTATTTACTGAACGTCTCTCCTCTGATCTCTCAGGTGATGCAGTCGCGGGTTGAGGATTAACACGTATCACCAGCGGTTTAGGCGCTGATGAATGAAGAGAAAGAGAGTTTCAAAGTTTTACCTCGACAAGTTTGATATTGTCATGTCTTTATAAATGCTTTCTTACCTTCATGATCCATGTTTTCAGCTTCCTTCGTCCGTTTCCTCCTTGAACGTCTCACCTCTGATCTCTCAGGTGTTGCAGTTGAGGGTTGAGGATGAACATGTATAACCAGCGGTTCCAGCCTTGAAGGATGACAGGATTTTACCCTCTCAGCTGCTGAAGCTGGTGCGCATGGAGCAACTTGTATCGGTGTAGGAGGTAGTGAAAGTGTTAAGGTATCGATGCTCAATGGAGAAGCGTCTCGGGATTCCTTCCTAGACTTTCTGTGAACCGCAGGACTTGTTTTGGTGTCAGTCTGCATCTTCTTCATCTCTCTCTTGAGTTCCGATACGTTCACGTGTTGCTCTGAATCTTTGGCTCTTTTCTTGGTTTTCTTTGACCTCACAGGTACTGAAGCCGAGTTTTTCACCAGCGGTTTCAGAGTTGACTCTCTCCTTATACCTTCAGCATCATCTGTCTTTCTCTCTCTCTTCCTCATCTCTCTCCTACTTTCCCTATCTTTCTTTCTTCCTCGAATACTTTCAGTCTTTGTTTCAGATGTGCTGTCCTCCAGACTCTCTGAGATCACTCCCTCTTGCTCTCTTACGGAGTATCTTTTCTTGATCTTCCTCATTTTCTTGTCACGTCTGGAACTTGTCGGTGTGGAGTCATCTTGACGCTGTGCTCCTCTCTGTTCTTGCTCCTGTACAGTGTTGGTTATAACTAGTTACTAAGTAATTAGTTACTGTAATTCAATTACATTCCCCTTGAAAAAAAGTAAGTAAGGGATTACTCTCATTTTTCTGTAATTTAATTACAGTTTCTTGTGATGTAATTGAACTAAATACTGTGTAATATATTCAATAGTGAAAATGACATCAACACTAAGTCTAAGTTTAAAATGTGTGCTTTAATGTATCCTTCTCACATTGGTATACTTTGGTCAGTTAATAAGAATAATTTATGTTATTTTTTTGAAATAATGAATTAAGCCGTTTCATGTCTAATGCTGATCAAGATTGAAGTAGGATGTAGAAAGAAATTACGAATAAGTAATGAAATACTTTTTGGATGGAGTTATTTGTACAGTAATGTAATAACAATATTGAATATGTAATTAGTAACTAGTAATTATCACTTTTTCAGAGTAACTTACCCAACACTGCTCCAGTGTTTGGTTGCATTCCGGATCTGGCGTCTCGTGGCCCAAACATCCACAGATCATTTGTCCCATGATATCAAACTTCACCAAAGCAGCCTACTTACTTTAATATTAAACTAAGAAAAGTATTTATGGTACTTTTTTTGCAAACCGCAAATGTAAAAGTAATCGCGAATACAAACTAGTAACTCCGCCACTTGCTCGCGCTGTCAACAAATTTAGGCTACGGTGATCTCTGACGTCATCGACAATATTAGTAACCAATGGAAACCAAAGCAATCCTTAAATATAAACATAAACCATTGAATTAAAGACATAAAATACAATAATCATTTAAATAGGAATGTTTTGTCGATTTGTAACAGCTGAAAGCATTAGTCAAATGTTTAACAAGCAGAGAACACGAATCAGTGACTGTAAATAAAGTTTAGGGTGTAAAAGACGCCATCTAGCGACTCTTTGAACTAAGTGCATTATTTAAACGAATCTGTTAGATTAAATAAGCCGCTCGTGTTAAACATCCAAGTATCGCGAGATCACGCTGCTCCCGTTTAACGTGTGATCTGCGCAGAGCAGCTGAGGTGATTTACATCTTGATGTTTCCATTGTCGATGGTAAAAGTTTGGTGTGAGATTTATCAATAAAGTCGTAGACTGTATGTTACGTTCCGTGTGTGTTTTGTGTACATTGTATTGTTTTTCGCTCTCCTGTCTTTCTGTGTCCCTTTCGGCTCCACTTCTAGGTTGTTGTTTATTGGCTGACTCGACTGCCAATCATCATTCTGACGTCATGACGTCCTGCCAATCTAATCTATTTAACGACGCGAGTTGATTGTATGCGTTTGTGTGCGCGCGCGCGCGCCATGCCAGCTTCCTCCAAAGCGGTCAGCTGTTTGTGGTCGACACCCATTGTTTGATTCTTAACGTACCTAGTCTTATGAAGTCATGCGTTGTGTTATGTGATTCAATCTATTAATAGATTTATTATTTGACATTTGATTTCTATCGAGTTCTTTGAGGATGCATGTCAGTCTATGAGAGTTTGACGTCACCCTTGTATTTTTGTTCGTAGATTATATTAGTTTAGTTTGGCGTCGTATATGCTAAAGATTTCGGTTTTATTTTCAAATGTATTTTGTTAGTAAGTTTAGAGGTTAGTGTAAGGGTTGTTTTATTTTGTTTCTTTCTTTAATTTGGGCGACAATCCTTTTCGTGTTGTAATCCATATATTTTTGTTTCTGTAATTATGTGTATTTTTCTTCAACGCGACTAGTAAATACTATTGAACTTTATTATCTATGTTCGGTGTCTTTATGATCTGCACCACACCCGGTAACAGTTGTCTCGCATAAATGTTACGGTATCATCCCTTTTTAACATCAGGCACGTAACACTCTACAAGAAGAGAAACGAATAAAACTCAGATGTGAGCTCAGTCTCAGTATTATATACACTAGACTTACAGCTCCATTCTAAAATGTACATGTAGATGTTTGGAGAGATTTAGTCCATCGGTGTATTATTGAACATTCTATTATGTTAGTAACAGATGTGAGGGAGTATACATTGGTTTAAAGTTTGCCTAAAGCAGCTCTAGTGTGTATTATCTTTCTTTATATGCTGTTATATTATTTAAACTAATGTGAAGCTTTTTCTTGAAAATGTTTATAATAGATTGTGCTTGTTTTCTGCTTGTGTTTATTGCAGGTGTGTTTTACACGAGATGTGAACATCAGATGTCGCTCATCTCATCTACAGTTCCTGTGCCCAGTTGCATGAAGCACCTTAAGTTTTTCTTAAGTGATTTCCCTTTACCAAAGACAATAGGAGAATAACTTAAGTAAAGCTTAAGGTATATTTAAAGGCACACTTAGAGGAAAATTACACTTAAGGTGCTTTATGCAAGCGGGCCCTTGCAAAGCTAGAACTTCGATGTCAGTATGCAATCTCATATAATCAAGCAGCAGTATGAACACTATTCATATTCATTAATATAGACTATTGTCCTCAATTTAGCCATTTAAAAAAAGATACAAAAATTGGAGAGTCAGTATCCTTTGAAAGTGACATAGTATATTGATGAAATTGATGGCTGGTCACAGCTGAATGGTCAGCTGAAGCATACAATTTTAATTATTTGGGTCATAATCATATTGATACTGGTTTGAGTAAGGCCACACTAAAGTGGTACTGTGGTCATAGCAGAGACCTCTGCAAAAACATCTGCATATGGCTATCCGCCACCAACAGGCCATTTAATCGCCCTGTCTTAGTACAGAAAAGGGAAAATTGTACATAGGGTTTATTTTCCACAATCCAAGGGCTCTGTTTTGTTCCCATACTTTACCTCTCAAGCACTAACAAAACACAGATTCATCACTGAGCCAGGCCAGTTGAGATCCATATAACTATTCTTTACCATTTTTAAATGGTAAGCTCACATGCACAATAGACCTATAAGTCTTTCCTTAGTTTCGATTGTTCTTGTTTTGTCTTCTGTGCCCGATTTCCTCATCAGTTAATTAGTATCTCACCTGATTCTGTTTTAACTGATTATGTTACCCTATTAAAGCCTGTTTGTTCATTTAGTTCATTGTCCAATATTGTTTTTACGTGTTAATGGATGGCTGTATGTGTCTGCTCCTGGTTTATCATTTTCAATTATTCTGAACTATCTTTGGAATTGTACTTTGTCATGTGTTTGGATAATACAGCTTCTGTGACAATAAGAGACTTTCTGTTCACAAAACCACAGCTGATTGCAGCTAATATGCAGAATGCTCTTGACATTAAAACTCTAGGTATGCTTCCAAAGGATAACATCGGAAAAATGTATTATTCATATTTTTAATGTGTACTCTATGATACAATATTTGGTGAACCCCCGAGTGGCTGGTAGTAGTGCGTGTAGAGTTCGTAATATGGAGGTTTAGGGAGCCATCCAAAATGAACATGGCTTCATGGGTGTCCCTGTTGTTGAGATTGATACTAGAAAGAGGCGACTGGAGGAGGAAGCCGGCTGTAGCAGAGCGCCTGATGGAGGCTCGTGCTGGGGTGATCATGCTATGATTCTTGATTCCGTAGAAAGTCGTAGGTGGCAGAAAGCGAGGCAATTGAGGGTTCGATTGGCTTCCCTGATGATGGAGCGATCTGAACTGGTGTAGCTTTTGAAAGCTTCCGATGTCCAGCGCCCTAGTGCTTGGATTTGAGACTGCGAGACGCCTTTTTTGTGCGGCTGTGGTTGCAGCACCTATGCAGAAGGAGGGGCCGGAAATGTGGTCTACGGGGATGCCGGATACGAGAAGGATGGCTTTGAGGTGCTTTTGGAACCTGAGGCTTGTAACTGGGCGGTTAGACTCGTCGACGAAGAGAGGACCCGATGTGGTTTTGGTCTGGGATTTCCTGAAGTGAAGGTAGGCTAGGAGGGTCTGATAAGGTCGAATCAGTGAGTGGAGATTGAATATGTAGATGAAATGTCCTATCCTGGTTTGGTCATACTTGCTCTGTTTAATGGAGAAGGACATCGTCTCTGAATCGAGTACTGACAGGTCCGATACCGTTGGATGGGTTAGAGGGTTGAAGATGGATGTGGTGGAAATTTCCAAACATCTTAGAAAGCCGAAGAATGCTAGGATAAACAGTGTCGAGTGTGCAATTGACGTATTTGGAGTGGTATCCTTTTTTGAGGTTTGAAATGCATCTGGTTAATATATCCAGGGTTATAGGTTGCCTTGCATCCTGGAGTTTTCCATGCAGTGAGATAAGTTTGGAGGGTCCTGAGGGAGACGGCATGGATGATAGAGTTTAGAGAAGCTTCGAGGAGGGTTTGTAGGGGTTGGTTAACCGGAATATCGGCTCTGAATAGGGAGGTACCGGTGTTGGCAAAGGGTCTGCTTCGGGTGCAACCAGCCTGAACTTCTGTCAAGATCGGAGATCTGATGTTACCTGAAACTGGAGGCGGTTCCAACGCTGGTGCGTTAACCGGCACTGGTATTGCTGTCGCCGTAGCAAATGAGAAGTTTGATCGGCTCTGCGGAAGAGAGAAAAGTGGGGATGACGGCCACCTGAGAGGCTAGCGGAGTCATGCTCGCGCTAGCAGCGAGTTCTAAGGGGGCAGGGAAATGGCCGAGAACCGGCACCTGCAGCGCTTGCGGAGACAGACTCGCACTAGTGGTCGACGGAGGCGCCATGGGCCAAGAGCCAGGGGCGGGGAATGGGTGAGAAAGCACCGGAGCTCCGGGTGCTTGCGAGCTTATGTCGCCTGGGTAACCAGCATTGTCAGCTGCTGCGTTGTTGGGAGATGTGTGCTGGGATGCGGAGTGAAGGACAAGCTACTGGAAGCTCCCGACTGGGGGTCCATAGCATCCGGGGAATCTTTGGTACTACCCACGCTCGCTGATGGCCTGCTACTGCAACCTGACGATCGTGGCTCTTTCTTGTGAGGGAATGACGACATGTGCAGCCGGAATCTGATGCAGAAAGTCTGCAGACTTGTTTGCTTCCGACCAGGGACTGCCCGATAGCCCATATGGCAGGCGTGTGATGATGTTGATTGTCGCATGGTGAGGTTTGTGAATGTATAATGTCTCTGAAACCTAGGGAACGCACAAGGTCTGTTTGCAAAAGTTAAAACGATTGTTACGAGCTTACGTCGATAGTGATGAAGTCGCTGAAATTGATACCTCTGCATGAAGATGGAGTTAATCCGGAGTGTGCAAGATGCTTAGCTGTGGAGGTTGAGCATGTTACGGACACCCCAATAAATTTGCTGTTTTAACTTTAAATGGCTGTGCACACTGTATGGGTTGAACACAATGAATTATTTCGGAGTCAACATAGCAGCTGGTGTTTTATTCCAAGATGCGGTTGTGTTCATGTAGAGAGACAATTAAGGGAGATCTTGCAGTGAAGCAACCAGTAAATATGCTTAGGCGTCCTGCTGTTTGTCTAACTTAAGTTAACAGCGGCAAGCATTGACCTTGTTCGAGCATGTACGATTTAAAACGTGATGACTGTATGGACGCATAAACATGAACAGAAAAGGAATTTAAGCTGTTCAACCAAAGTGACTGCTGGTGTACAGTTTACGAGGTTTAGTTCACTCATTACAAAGTCTTGTTGTCTGCCCAACAGATACAGAAAATAAGTCATTAAGAGCCTATTTATTGTGCATTTGGCTATAATGCAATAAAATAAAGCTGTATACAACCACTGAGAGTATAAATATGAAGCGGAACTAAAGTGCATGGCTAGTCCGATATAACGTGATGACATCACTGATGTGCAATTTAGTACTTGACGTCTTCGGGCGACATTTAGCTTCATTTCGGTCAGGCTTAGCCATTTCAAATGAAAGAAATTGGCAACACTGGTTCACTGGACAGCACGGGCACAGAGTTTATACATAAAATATTGTCCCTGTAAAATAAACAATAAAGTGCGCTCGTGCCGGCCAGCGATATACCATTCTTGAGCGCAGCCGAGGCGACGGCATGAAGGATAAAACTAAATGTACTTTCGAGTAAAACGATTGTACTCACCCAGCTTCTTGTGTTTCGCCGGTTCAAACCCAAGTAAACTCAGTTTATAAATACATTGTGATTTATCGGAAAGGAGTCGTGGAATTTAGGGTTGATCAGAGTGACTGCATGGAACAACAGAATTAATTATTTCCCCCAAGATGATTGTTTCTCTTCGCAGAAAATGAGTGTACACCCGTTGAAACGACATCGTATTGGCATTGGCTTATTGCATTGATCGGTTCAAAATGCGGCGACCTTGGGAGCCTTTATAGCAAGTGCTTACCGGTCCAGCCTGCGTCTGAAACACTGCTGTCCCTGCAGCTCTCGCTAGCAGCGCTCGCGTTTACAACGAGCCGGAGTTGAGTAGCGAGCTAGCGTGCCGGTAGCACTTGCATAATGGAACGAATAATAACGCTACTTATTCCAGCGGGAATCACATCCCGAAACTGCGGGGAAGACGTATTGGAAATGTTGCGTTACGGATCGGGCCTGTCGCGTGGCTGCGCAGCGTTTAAAGATCCGTAAGGACCCGTGAATACATGATGTCCTTCCTGTGTTGATGAACTCATTAAGAGTTTGGTTTTCTTTTGTATATAGTTGTCGAAAAGCGGAAAGAAATGTATAATGTCAACAAGCTGCTGTTTTGCGTGTGCGTCTATGGGCATTGCAGTTGCGAAACGTTCGAGACATTGTCATTAGCCTACTCGTAGAGAATCCTCGGACATTATGAGAAGGGTCTAGCTGCAGACCAGATGCACTCTCAGGCCAGATGCACTGTCAGCGGCGCATGCGCACTCCGACACATGCAGTCTCAGCCGCGCATGCGCACTCAAACAAACGCACTGTCAGACACGTGTGTGAATTAAATGCTCCTACAGGCCAATTATAAGTATATTTATTAAATATTCAATTTATTTATTTATTCTCATACAAGATCAAGTCGAAGTAAACGTGTTATTATGAATTATTTGAAAAATATAATCGAAAACGTTCTTTAACATTATCAGACGAATGTTGTAAGTATATTGATTTCATTCATACAGTATTAGATAGATGTAAAGTATCGATTTAATATATACGATAATGTTTTCGAAACCTAACTTAGGTTTAAATCCTTATAATCAATGGTAGATATATCGCATCTATGATACTTGGTTAACGATACATGTTCTTCATACAGTAATTTACTGAAGAACTAACGTTATCTAAATTAATTTTGTAGCGTTGCTTGAAAACTCACAGGAAAGTTTGTAGGTGACCTGCACTTTATAGTTATTTTTTTGACAATGTGTTTCTCAAAATTATTTAATATGACGTTGAAATCTATCAAATATAGGGATGTAACGATTCACTCAGCTCACGATGCGATTTATTCAAGATTTATTTTTACAAAATGAACAACTTCCCTTGTATTATTTCTAAAATGCTTCACGTTTCTTTGTATAATAAATTATGTTTTATTTCAAACAACAAAACTAACCTGCAATATTAAAACAAATTAATATAAGAACAATTATTTTTATATAAACAAACTATATATATATAAACTATAATATATATATATATATATATATATATATATATATAGTATGTCTATATAATAAAACTTTATCATTAAACCATTGATTAACAAGCACCTGTTAATTGTAGAATGAGACATTTATGTATATATGTGAGTTTGTTTATATTTTTAGGGTGGAAGATTACGTGTACAAGAAAAGGTTTTATTTAGTTATGTATTTTCATTATTAGTGCAGATGCACATTAATGTATTTCAGCTATAATTATAAAAAAATACCTGGCCTTGAACTGAACCACCAGTATTCACAAAAAGCAGTAACCTTAACATTTTATTAATAGAATCTTACAGTTCACCTTGTGAAATACGTTAGAGCGTGCATGGGACGAGTGCGCATGCGCGGGTGACAGTGCATGTGTCTGACAGTGCATCTCGTCTGCAGCCAGATGCTATTGGACATTATAGCGAACTCGCTAGGGCTGATTGTGTAAACGCTGTGATTGCCGATTATATACCAGCCGGCTTATTATATGCTCCGGCTCCTCCCGAACTTTGTTAATTCAACATCATTAAATAATAATAATAAAGTGTTTGTCGTTAAATTGGAATTTTTTAATACAGTATTAATTAGGTGAGTTAATTACAAGACAACTCATTCTAGAATAAAAGCATTTGATATGCAGTTATTGTATTAGTAGTGTAGGCACAGTATATGATTGTAAATGAAAAGATAAAAGTGATATAATTTTAAGAATTGATATTTAGCAAAAATAAACTGCATATAATTCTTGTGTATACATACGTAGCAGAGTAATCATTAATCATCAAAAAAATTCATGAATATTCATGTTTTAAGAGTAAGAGTGACGGTGTATTTCAACTATAGCGGAGCGTGCCGCTTGCAACGCTGCAACGTGTTCGCTATGGGGAGTGTCAGTACACAACGGTAGAGTACGCCTCCAAAACAATATTTCCACCTTGTTTGCCTTTTCTCTTCTTATTATGATGACGGTTTTGGCGCCATCTAGGCTACCACCCTTATAAAACAAAAACAATGGGCATTGCAATCATAGAGCAAATTTGTTCAGGCTAATTTGATATTTAGTCTTCAAAAATGGGCTGTTTAGAAATAATCATGAATATTCATGAAATATCTCAACGCCTTTTCCGCCCCGCTGTCAGACCCATGATGCCCCACATGAGCGTCAAACTCCCATCTCATTGGATTGAATGGAGACGCTCCGCACGCTTCGCGCCAATGGAAACGCAGCGTGAGAAATAGAGGACATGGCCGCGAAGCAGGTAAAACATGTCTGAAAACCAGTGAAAATATCTTCAACAAAGAGGGACGAACTTAACACAGCCATTCTATATATAGAATCAGATACTTGCGAGCTCTGTGCTGGACCAATATCCGTATGAGCGTGGATAGAAATCTTGAATCGTTTCAGAATGCAGTCCTGTTGACAAGCTGAGTTTAAAACTGCAAAGTTTCATGGCCTAATCTTCCATCCCAGAGAGGAGCCACAAGCAGGGGTATCTGTTGGATTTTTCTGTTCTACCCGAAGTGTATCGGTGTTGGTGTTTTTAAATGTATACCTGCCCTGCCCTGGTGGCCTGCGGGCCAATGGCACGAAAGCGATAATAGGGCTCCTTTGTTTCACTTGGCGTCTTATTTGCATAGCTATGATGGTATGGTCAGTTTGCGTTTAATACCTAAACTAAGTTGTGGACATAGTATAATGCATGCTATGTTTTTATATCATAGCTCATGAGATAAAAGATAAAATAATGCAGAATTTGCAGTGATATCCGGAACTCAGTTGTTTTGAAAAATATTAAGACAACTATTAACGTGAAAAACACAGATAAGTAGAATCACTCCTTTACTTTCATATAAACTGTGTATGGAGGAATGCCGATGCTCAATTATCTTGTGACCAAACAAAAGTGTCACAAAATGTAAATTTTTTGGATGTATTACATATGAAATAACTTAATTAAATATTAAATATTGTTGAATATATAGAACTGTAAAATGTATGCAATACTTGTGCAACAGTGTTTGCACTGTTAATGTCCTTTCATTTCTTCTTTTGTCATACGCAAATCAATCTGTGTTGTGCCACAGTGGAACACACTTCAAATTGTGGGCTTTTAAGTTGAAATCTAAGCTTGCACATTTGGGAAATATTTTTTCCATTGCTCTTTTACAGTACCGTTATTTTAAAAAAGTGTTTACTTCTTTATCAACATGACTTTATTATTATTATTGTGTATTATATGACGAAAGTTCATTTGAAATAATGTTGGATAGTTTATTCTATTATGCAGTAACCTTTAAAAGCCATTTTCTGCCTTAAAATTATTTTTTAAGTCTCTCCTGTGTCTAAGGCAACAGAACTTGTGAGCTGAAAGCAGGATTATAAATTGTCATACTGTCATTGTTTTTGTTAAATTTATTCATGTGTTTTATCTTTTGATAAACATTTTCTGGTTCATTTTTAAACAGTTTTATCTAGTTGCTTTTATAGACTACTAACTATACTGGTTTATATTTTTGTCAGATTTTTCTTGAAAGCAAAAAAAAACTCGAACTCATTTTGAGTTGAACATTGAAGAAAATTTAATCAAATGCCTTTTGCAGAACAGAAATTAGAATTCATAAAAGAAAAGAGTCGTAAAAGAAGTAAAACACCAGAACAGTAAAATAAAATCAGTTTTACATTTTCTTAATTTATATTCTTGTTTAAATTTGAAAAGAGTACTGATTTCGGCAATAGTTTGCATTGGATTGTTATTTCTAAGCATCAACACGGTTTCTTCTTTTCACTGCCCATGCTGTTACAGCGACAATCAAACACACCACTATAACTGCTACACAAACTGAAATGATAATAACGTTCAAATTCAGGCCCGGATTTGAGATTCCTGGTGGGTTGGGAGCAGGCAGGATCTTTGATACTTGAGCAATGTTGGATATTTCAGATATTGCGTCATCATTGTCATCAGAGCGAAGAGCAAAGAAGAGTGTGGTACCATTCTCAACTGTCATATTAAATGAGTGTTGTTCTAATGATCCAGCCTCCTTAGGTGAGACGGCAGATGTGTTGACTAAAGAAGATTCGCTGAAGTTCAGTCGAAGCATTTCAATGTCATCGCTCCATCTGATCTCATAGGATTTAGATTAAACGAAATATATATATAAAAAGGTTAATGCACATTAAGGTGACTGTTATTTCAATATAAAGTATTTATTTCAGCACTCAAGATTAAGTTACACAATAAAAAAACGTTTATAAACTATTATTATAGCAAAATGTATGCTACCTGTTCCCTGGTCTAAGTCTTCACCAGGAGCTGTCCAGATGAGAAGGACCGTGTTCTCCTGGATTTCAGCATTAAGATCTGTGATTTTGTTTGGAGGATAAATTGGTGGATTTGAAATAGTAACCTGAAAACTTTCTCCAGTGGCTGTTCTGCTAAAGTTTCCTTCAACAAGTGGTTGTTCAGGAACCGGAGGCTTCGGAGGGTTCAGCTCTACCTTATCTAAAAAGAGAAATGAAAAGATGCCATGCAATGTCACGTTTCACAATATTACTAGAACTACTGCCAGTTTTAAGCAACATTGCACAACAGTGATGATGTCATAGTTTTACCATCCACCACATATCCAGGTACATATAGAGCGCCGCTCTTTCTGTGGAGAGTAAATCTGGATTGTCCGTCTTTATTCTTCACTCTCACTTTCAAGCTGATTCTGCCTTTTACTAACTTTGTGAAATATCTGGAATAGATCCCATCATTTTTGAAAGCATCTGCTCCTATAACAGATATAGATTTACAGTTTATTTATGTATTTTAGCATGTGTGTGTGCTTGAGAAAAGGATTATGGGTAATTTACCAGCTCCATTATCCAGTAGCTCTAATTCTTGCATTGTTCCAGTTTCTGACTCCAGTGTGGCCTTCACTTCAGCATTTATTACAGGTCTGTAATTCTGACTAACCTCAGCAAACACAATAACAGGTTTACTGCCACTGATCAGCTGCTGATTCACATGTGCTTTGACTATGATAGGAGGAACATCAGAGCGAGCTGCTTGACTGGTTACTGTTATTGTCAAAGACTGAAGTCCTCCACTCAGAATACTGTACTTCCAGTCTCCATACTAACAAATACAACATAGATAACACAAACCTTTTAGGACTTTGTCTTTAGGATAACGCTTATCTAAATTATTCATGAAAAATATGTGTCTGTTTCAAAACTTTTTGTAAATGATTATTTATAACATTTGGCCTCAATGCCTTTTTATTATAAAACATAAATACTAATATTTAAAACTTATGGTTTGAACAATAAACTTCAGCCATAACTCCTGTATTGCTATTAAGGTCGTCATACCGCTGCAGTTCCTGGAATTTTTAGTGTGAGTGTCTTTGCTGATGGATCTTCACTCATATCTGTTTGACCGTAGTTGGACCCACTTGGCGTCTGTATATACACAGTAGGTGCACTGATTTCATAGATGATTAAAAAGCTGGTTTTGTTACCGACGGTTGAATCCACTGACACTGTTCCATTGAACCAGTCAGCTGTTCTCTTTCCCGTACTCTCCAGCTGTAAGCATACAATATAAATGAACACATGAAAACATTAAATATTTAAAGTATAAAGTACAGTATATATACAGTACATCCACTATAAGTCATAAAATGGGTAATGAACTTGCCAAACCTGAACTGGTTCTTTCGCGTAATCTCCAGTTGGTATTGTAAGTGAAGCAAATGCATCCACTAACAGATTGGAGGTGATATCGTCAGTTGCTATGATAAATTTCCCATCTAATTTCAAAATGGAAGAAAAGAGAATTTTTCATTTGATTGATTTTAAGTGCTGGCATTCACTCACAGACAAATACCGTGGCTGAAAGACAGACACTTTTCAAGCAAATAAGAAAATGTGATTTGCATACATTATGGAACTTAACGTAAACGTTTTGGGGGCCTGTGCAAAACTTGGGGGGTGGGGGTGGGGGAGGATATTGTTCATATATAGTCAAATAACCATTAAAAATCTATTTGGGGTCCAGTTGCTGTTAAAAGGTGTTGATCCTTTGTTTGGTCCTTTCATCTCTGGGATTTTTGTGTTATCACACTTACCAGTCTTGTCCGCCATTTCCTGCAGTTCTTTGGCGGCTTTGGGACCCAAAGCCAAAGTGTGTATAATGGCACCACTTTGTATTGCAGTATGAGAACAATCATTGATGTTGTCTGTTGCCTCACCATCAGTGAGAAAAATAATTTCATCTCCTAATGCATCCTTATTATCTGCTTTAAGCACCTGATGGGTATAAAAAGATATTCATAACATTTCATTTATTATTATACAATTCACACAAACATACAAAATGCATATGAATACAATTAACAGGGCACCTCTAAGGCTTTATTGAGGCCAGTACAGACGTTTGTTGATCCACTTGCTTGTGTTGGCAATGAACTGATAAGATTCTCTCTTGTGGTGTCACTGTCAATAACAGTAAAGGCTTTAAGAGTTGATGCATCAGTACTAAAGGTTACGATTCCCACTTTGCCTTGATCTTCAATGATGTGCCGTATGAAATGTGTGGCGGCTTGCAGCAGTCAAATAATCCTAGAACCCTTGAAAATAAATTATATATCATCAAAATTAAATTCATGCTTGGGTTTAAAACCCAGACTAATATCTAAACATTAATGTTGAAAATTAATGTGTAAAAATATTAACTCTATCGATGTCAGTTTGGAGAGGAGTAATCTGTTTTTCTGACTACACTGAAAAAAATTTGGAGTAGGATTTACTTAAAAAAAGTTAGGAAAGTTTTTTCACTTAGAAAATGTGAGTAATTTCAATAGAATTCCCAAGTAAAAACGAAACACAAGGAACTGTAGCTTTAATTAGAAAATCTCAAGTAAAGTTTACTTGGAATTTCCCAGAAAATTGTATTGACTGTTTGTTTATATATTTTACTCAAGTAATGCTTATAAATGTTTTTTTACACAATAATCCTAGTAACCTTTACTTTAAATATTATTTTAAAATTACTTGATGTTGTTTATGTATTTAAATGGTGTTCAATAAAATAACACTGACATACATTTTACTTGAATACGTTTATTTCTATGATATCCCTTAAAGATGGGAATATGAAATAAAACAAATAGTAAAACTCCATCAGTTTGATGGTTCTTGTAAATGGTGCACTATAGTGCATTTTACTCCAGTAAACATTGTTAGAACAACCACACAGTGCATTAAAATGCATACACATTTAAACATATAAAACCTTTCTATAAACATAAAACATAAACATTTTACAAAAACCTCAGTTGCAGATATCAAATACAAAAGTGTAAAAGTGCAAATAATGTCAAATAGTAGCTGCCTTTCATTAGCTAACTTTAATTTCACTAAGATTAAACCTAAGGGAACAAAAACATAAAATAAAATAATAATAAAACTCTGCATCGATGGTCTCCAGCATAATAGCATTACTTAAAATGCATAAGAATTGTTATATTAAACAGTACTGTAGTTGAAGTTGTTTTCTGAACAACCTTTCTTGCAAAAAAATAAATAAAAAAAACAGTACAATAAGTGGAAGTAGTGCCCAACTAGCAGATTACATTAGAATCTTTCTATGCAAAGAGTTAACCTTTGGCGAAAATTTTAACGCATCAAGTCCTATAAAGATTTTCTGAAACACTTCGAAAGTGTTTCTCAGCTTTGGGGGATAGCTTAAGTTTAGGGAGTAAATGCAGCCCATGAGTGAAAGACATGCATTTGCAATATTTTTACATCCCAGCAGCACCTCAGTCCCCTCGATGACAATGATGACATCAGACATACTGGCATCTTCCTCTTCTACAGATCTGCTCTGACATGACTGGAGAAGGTATCCTTAATCATCTCCCTGCTGATATCCTGTGAAATACACAAATCAGTGCAAAGTGGTTAAAATAGTGTACAGTATCAATTTTTCAATTTTCCTCAATGGGTTCCTGTTCTGAGACAAACTGTCCACTCTTAAAGGACAACTCCGGTGAAAAATGAACCTAGGGCTAATTAACACATGGTTACCGAGTAGATCGTTCTCTGGGATGCGTTTTCATGATAGTCGAATGTAAAGAGTTATATCTCTAAAAACAGATTAGCTTATAACGCTAGAATATGGGGCAGAGAGTAAGATAAAGTAAATCGCTAGTTAATACCACTAACAAGGCTCAAAATAGCCTCACACTACCACGGTAGCATAATGAGGGTCCTTACATGCAAACCAAAGCATTGAGAACTTTTCATTGAGAGCATATTTTTGGTAGTTTTAAGATCCTTCTTATCTGGTAGCAAATCTTTAGAGAGTTTACAATAATGGGATTGCATTTCTTAAAATTTTGAAACATTTTCTTTGCAAAGAGTGAAAAACCCTGAATATCTCTGTGGCCTGTGGGTTTGAGGCACTCTTTTCTCTGTCTATCATCTCCCTCTTTCTTCGCCCCCGCTCGCTTTCACTCCTCCTCGTATCGCTACGTCATCTAATGTGGGTGGGAGAGGTCGGTAATTGTTAACAGGCAGGTGTATATATACCTGTTGTCCTCATCCTGTAGCGAGAGACTGAAGTTAGCTGCTGACGTGTTGGAGGCAGCAGTGTTCCGGGATGTGTTGGTAGCGCAAGGGGTTGCATAGTGATTGCCAACGGCACTACTGTTTGTGTGTGTGTGCGCTTCCGAAACGCGTATGGAATGTCTGGACTGACGAGCACAGAGGAGCATTTGTGACGGGTGAATGCGTGAAGCGTCGGAACACTGTCTACTCACCCAATAGCTATTGCAGAAAGAGTCTTCAGCCAATCCGATTGTCTGCTGCTGTTCTTTTGAGTGTGTTTGAATGAATGGGCAGGTGCTGCTTTTTAGACACTTATTTGTTTTGTTTGTTTCTTTTTTTTTCACTAGCCGGTGTGCTACAATATCTGTGTGTAGTGAACTGACAGTGGCCACCGGCTAGCGGTTTCTATATATATTTTTGTTGTTTGTTTGTCTTCACCCATTACATTAGCCTCGTGTGGGTTGGGCCCACTGGATAGACTTTCCAACGGGCTCCTGCCTGGTTTCCTTGGCGTGTTTCACTCATTTAGCACGACGTGTGCAGTGTACTGCTGTGAAGTGTGTATTCTTAGAAATAGCTCAAAGAGCCTGGTTGTCATTGTTGTGCAGTGTTTGTAGTGTTTGTTCTACTCTAAAGTGGTGTGCCCTAGCTCACGTGTGGTACGGAAACTTAGGCCTGAGTAACTTTTACTTCAGTGGCCCACCCCCTTATGGCTTAGTGTTATGTCAAGTGATGAATTTGTGTGTTATTTATTGAAATCCAAAAGCGACTCAATGTTTTTACTGTAACAAAAATAAAGATTGTATTTTTCTACTTTGTTGACCAAGCCTGTGTGTGCTTCTTGTAAAATATTCCCCTTGCTCTTACCAGTCTGGTCCAAGGGGTGGCGTAGTCACCACTGCTATAGCCGTCAGAGGCTACATCACTTTCAATGGCGAGCCACGCAGGAATGTTAGTAGTCCACTCCCCAGGCCCTGCATTGGACCAATACATTAAGGCCTGTACGTTGGCTGCCTAATAATAGTGCTGAAAGTAATGGAGGCCTAGACATCCTACCACTTTTGCCTTACAAATATGAGCTTTAGATATGTGTTGGGCTTTATATCCCCAAATAAATGGCATAATCACAGAATCAAGTGTCTTAAGGAATATCTGAGTTAAAAGAAAAAATATTTTGAAACAAGTAAAGAAATCTTGGTAGGGTGACCATTTTAATTCCATTAACACGGCCAATCATTGTTAACGGGAGTACCCGCCAGGCCTCCACATCCCGCCTCAGTCTGTCTACCATAGCTTTGTTATTTGTTTCACGTAATTTCTTGTATTTTCTGGGCACAGGGACACCAAGATATTTAATTCACTCAAAGTTTTAAAAGGAAGATTATCAATAAAATGCTTTGTAAGCATCTGGGCTAAAACGGCTATTTTATCGTTTCCATGCCCACTGTATACAATGTTCATGAGTCTGCGTACATTATGGAAAGAAAACCTTCCAGTTTTAAAACCTGTTTGATCAGTACTTCATATTTTCAATGTGATTTCCTTGATATTGTTTGTTAATATATATTATTTGTGTGGAAGAGATAGACCCTCTGCTTTTGACAATAAGACTCCACAAAGACAGGTATATTAAATAAATAAAATAAAAGACAGCTTTATTCATTGCACACAAGGTAAGTAAAACTGTACAGGAGTTGTCTTTGCACACACTAAGAGAAAATTGCGCATACTTATTTTATTGCACATATAAATGTTTTTTGCACATATACATCATTTTTTAACACATATACTTATTTATATCACACATAAACTTAATTATTTTGTACATAACACTAAAGTTTTTCTTGCACATATACTTATTTATATCACACATAAACTTAATTATTTTGCACATAACACTAAAGTTTTTTTTTGCACACATGAAGAGAAAAGCTATGTATAGGAGGTTTGGGGTTCATTAGGAACAGATGAGGAGTCACTATTGTTACAGTATTGTGAGTTAGAGAAGGAGATTCGGGATATAGTAAGAGTTGTTCTTATTAACACACAGATGCTTCAATGCTGGACTGTTGAGGTATCTCTCCCGCAGTGACTGTGTTTCTATTATTTCCCTTTCTTTTCTCATTTTCTCCTCCTGTCGTTCTTTGGTCTTTTTCTCAAGCCAGTGATGAAGAACAAACAATCCTTTTGTTTTGCTGGCAGCTTTGGTCTTCTTTGAACCTTTCAGGTGATCTTGGGTATCTCCAGCGGGACCATTAGGAGCTGTCATGATGATGTTTTCATGAGCGTCTTCCTCCTTCTGAAGGGTTTGTTGTTTGTCAGTGTTGCTCTCTGGGTGGCGTTTTCTCACAGGTGTCTCCTGCTGCTCTGGAGCTTCTGGCTGGACTTCATCCATTTCACTTTCACTCTCCAGCATCTCCGTGTTCTCCATCCAACAAAACATCGGTTGATCTTTTATCACAGGCTTCGGTCTTCTGTGTCTGGTGTCCTTCAGCTCAAATGGAGAGATGAACTTCACATCAGGCTCATCAGACTCGCTGTTATCATTAATGTCCATGACGATGAGATCAGACTGCGATGAAGGTGCTGACAGTGATATCGCCTCGGTATATTTATATGGGATGTAAGGAGATGATCCTGAAGAATGAAGACATTGAGAGTTGCTATGTTTTATCTCGACACAATGCACTCTTGTCACATCTGATACACTTTCTCTTACCTGAATGGTCCGTGTCTTTGGCATTGTTCAGTTTCTTCTGTGATCTTTCACTCTCCAGCATCTGTTTGTTCTCCTCCATCCAACTAAACATCGGTTGTTTTTTCCTCATGGACTTAGGCCTTCTCTGTCTGGTGTCATTCAGCACAAATGGAGAGATGATATGCACCTCATCTTCATCTTCGATGTCCACGAGGACCAGGCGTGTAAAGAGATCAGACGGTGACGTGACCAGCGGTTCAGGCACTGATGAATGATGGGATTTGACTGGTGTTGGTGGACCAGCTGATATTGGCAAAGGAGATGAAGTGAGTGATGATGTTTTTAGTTTCATCTTGTCAAACATCAATAGACTTTCTCTTACCTTCAAACTTTGTCACCTCCGTCTGTTCAGGATTCTGGTCGGGTGAGGCAGGTCGATGAAACCCTGATGAATGAAGAGATGGAAAGAGTCTCAAGGTTTTACCTCAACATACAAAGTGTTTCAACTGTGAAATCTTTATAAACTTTCTGTTACCTTCAGGATCCATGTTTTCAGCTTCCTTGATGAGTTTCCTCCTTGAGCGTCTCATCTTTGCTCTCTCAGGTGATGAAGTTGATGGTTTAGGATCAAAACGTCTCACCAGCGGTTCAGGCACTGATGAAGGATGGGATTTAGAGAGTGACAAGGTTTTAACTCAGCACAATGCACTCTTGTCGCATCATTATAAACTTTTTCTTACCTTCATGATCCGTTTTCTTGTCACCCTTCTTCAGTTTATTTGCTGAACGTTTCTCCTCTGATCTCTCAGGTGATGAAGTCGCGGGTTGAGGATTAACACGTATCACCAGCGGTTTAGGCGCTGATGAATGAAGAGAAAGAGAGTTTCAAAGTTTTACCTCGACAAATTTGATATTGTCATGTCTTTATAAATGTTTTCTTACCTTCATGATCCATGTTTTCAGCTTCCTTCCTCCGTTCCCTCCTTGAACGTCTCACCTCTGATCTCTCAGGTGTTGCAGTTGAGGGTTGAGGATGAACATGTATAACCAGCGGTTCCAGCCTTGATGGATGACAGGATTTTACCCTCTCAGCCGCTGAAGCTGGTGGGCATGGAGCAACTTGTGACGATGTAGGAGGTAGTGAAAGTGTTAAGGTATCGATGCTCAATGGAGAAGCATCTCGGGATTCCTTCCTAGACTTTCTGTGAACCGCAGGACTTGTTTTGGTGTCAGTCTGCATCTTCTTCATCTCTCTCTTGAGTTCCGATACGTTCACGTGTTGCTCTGAATCTTTGGCTCTTTTCTTGGTTTTCTTTGACCTCACAGGTATTGAAACAGAGTTTTTCACCAGCGGTTTTAGTGTTGATTCTCTCCTTATACCTTCAGCATCATCTGTCTTTCTCTCTCTCTTCCTCATCTCTCTCCTACCTTCCCTGTCTTTCTTTCTCCCTCGAATACTTTCAGTCTTTGTTTCAGATGTGCTGTCCTCCAGACTCTCTGAGATAACTCCCTCTTGCTCTCTTATGGAGTATCTTTTCTTGATCTTCCTCATTTGTTTGTCACGTCTGGAACTTGTCGGTGTGGAGTCATCTTGACGCTGTGCTCCTCTCTGTTCTTGCTCCTGTACAGTGTTGGTTATAAAAGTTACTAAGTAATAAGTTACTGTAATTCAATTACATTCCCCTTGAAAAAAACTAAGTAAGGGATTACTCTTATTTTTCTGTAATTTAAATACAGTTTCTGTAATATATTCAATAGTGAAAATGACATCAACACTAAGTCTAAGTTTAAAATGTGTGCTTTAATGTATCCTTCTCACATTGGTATACTTTGGTCAGTTAATTAGAATAATTTATGTAGTTTTTTTTTGAAATAATGAATTAAGCCGTTTCATGTCTAATGCTAATCGAGATCGAGGATGTAGAAAGTAATTAGGAATAAGTAATGAAATACTTTTTGGATGGAGTTATTTGTACAGTAATGTAATAACACTATTGAATATGTGATTAGTAACTAGTAATTATCACTTTTTCAGAGTAACTTACCCAACACTGCTCCAGTGTTTGGTTGCATTCCGGATCTGGCGTCTGGTGGCCCAAACATCCACAGATCACTTGTCCCATGATATCAAACTACACCAAAGCAGCCTACTTACTTTAATATTAAACTAAGAAAAGTATTTATGGTACTTTTTTGCGAATCGCAAATGTAAAAGTAATCGCGAATACAAACTAGTAACTCCGGCACTTGCTCGCGCTGTCAACAAATTTAGGCTACGGTGATCTCTGACGTCATCGACAATATTAGTAACCAATGGAAACCAAAGTAATCCTTAAATATAAACATAAACCATTGAATTAAAGACATAAAATACAATAATCATTTAAATTGGAATGTTTTGTCAATTTGTAACAGCTGAAAGCATTAGTCAAATGTTTAACAAGCAGAGAACACGAATCAGTGACTGTAAATAAAGTTTAGGGTGTAAAAGACGCCATCTGTGCATTATTTAAACGAATCTGTTAGATTAAATAAACCGCTCGCGTTGAACATCCAAGTATCGCGAGATCACGCTGCTCCCGTTTGACGTGTGATCTGCGCACAGCAGCTGAGGTGATTTACATCTTGATGTTTCCATTGTCGATGGTAAAAGTTTGGTGTGAGATTTATCAATAAAGTCGTAGACTGTATGTTACGCTCCATGTGTGTTTTGTGTACATTGTATTGTTTTTCGCTCTCCTGTCTTTCTGTGTCCCTTTCGGCTCCACTTCTAGGTTGGTGTTTATTGGCTGACTCGACTGCCAATCATCATTCTAACGTCATGACGTCCTGCCAATCGGCTGGCGTGCCAGCTGTATTTAACGACGCGAGTTGATTGTATGCGTTTGTGTGCGTGCGCGCGCCATGCCAGCTTGCTCCAAAGCGGTCAGCTGTTTGTGGTCGACACCCATTGTTTGATTCTTAACGTACCTAGTCTTATGAAGTCATGCGTTGTGTTATGTGATTCAATCTATTAATAGATTTATTATTTGACAATTGATTTCTATCGAGTTCTTTGAGGATGCATGTCAGTCTATGAGAGTTTGACGTCACCCTTGTATTTTTGTTCGTAGATTATATTAGTTTAGTTTGGCGTCGTATATGCTAAAGATTTCGGTTTTATTTTCAAATGTATTTTGTTAGTAAGTTTAGAGGTTAGTGTAAGGGTTGTTTTATTTTGTTTCTTTCTTTAATTTGGGCGACAATCCTTTTCGTGTTGTAATCCATATATTTTTGTTTCTGTAATTATGTGTATTTTTCTTCAACGCGACTAGTAAATACTATTGAACTTTATTATCTATGTTCGGTGTCTTTATGATCTGCACCACACCCGGTAACAGTTGTCTCGTATAAATGTTACGGTATCATCCCTTTTTAACATCAGACACGTAACACTCAACCAGAAGAGAAACGAATAAAACTCAGATGTGAGCTCAGTCTCAGTATTATATACACTAGACTTACAGCTCCATTCTAAAATGTACATGTAGATGTTTATGAATATTCTATTATGTTAGTAACAGATGTGAGGGAGTTTATATTGGTTTATAGTTTGCCTAAAGCAGCTCTAGTGTGTATTTTCTTTCTTTATATGCTGTAATATTATTTAAACTAATGTGAGTTTTTTCTTGAAAATGTTTATAATAGATTGTGCTTGTTTTCTGCTTGTGTTTATTGCAGGTGTGTTTTACACGAGCTGTGAACACCAGATGTCGCTCATCTCATCTACAGTTCCTGTGCCCAGTTGCATAAAGCACCTTAAGTTTTTCTTAAGTGATTTCCCTTTACCAAAGACAATAGGAGAATAACTTAAAGCTTAAGGTA
Source organism: Triplophysa dalaica (assembly GCF_015846415.1). Taxonomy (NCBI): domain Eukaryota; kingdom Metazoa; phylum Chordata; class Actinopteri; order Cypriniformes; family Nemacheilidae; genus Triplophysa; species Triplophysa dalaica. The sequence goes on along the minus strand of NC_079550.1, from coordinate 9,375,877 downwards.
TATTTAAAGGTACACTTAAGGGAAAATTACACTTAAGGTGCTTTATGCAAGCGGGCCCTGGACTTCACAGGTTGAGTGCGTGTCACATGTGCAGATATATTCTGGCGTATAAGTGGCGTACTGTGTAAAATATTTAATTTCCATAAATATTTACAAAAAGATTCATGAAACAAAAGGACAGACTTATTTAATATATATTTATATAAATCACACTGAAATGTATAAGGGTGCAGCTTATCTCTTAATGTATTTTTGGAGGCTACTGTTCCTGAGACAGCGTGAGAGGTTGAAAGTTTAAAATCCTCCCTCCTTCTTCTCTCATGATCAGGTTTTAGAGGCGACGCACCCGGGCAGAATTCTGAACCTTGACAGCGTCTTAGCGACCACCACCTTTGTTCTGCCATAGAAAAGTTCTCGACCGATGCAGTTCCTAGCAGACATACACAGAAGAGAAACAGTAGAAGGATCTGATTGGTGAGTCCAACTTAGATGAACTGTCTTAGATGAGTGTTTACTATAGTGTGAACTGTACCTGGAAGTGGCAGCTGCTGACCTTTTAAAGAGGGGAAGCTCATTTTTGGCCTAAATCATAAAAATTGTCCATTTATTTATATGTAAATTCTGCCCTACGTTCCTTTTCAAGAAAATGTTCTGTAACCCTGTCGTACCAACTAGGCATCTTTTCCAGTGACTTTAATTAATGAACAAACGATCTAATATATATATATATATATATATATATATATATATATATATATATATTTAACTCAACGGGAGGAAATGTGGGAATTATGTTAAACTGAAACAATGAATGTGGTGTAAAATTGTGTGAAATATACGATGAAGGTTGCAGCAGTTTGTCTTTCGACTACACATGCAAAATTGAGTTGGCCAGCCCACGCCCTCCATTCATCCCAGAGACGCTGAGCGTCTGTGGGCGGAACATGATCGCAGCATTATCCAATGACCGTCTTGTTTCTAAGCACTGACAAAAACTGTTTAAAGCAGCCCCATTGAAGTCAATGGACGCTGGGCTTCAACAGAGTAATGCATTGTACGCTACGGGAATGAATGAGAAGGAAATCGAGTCAAACCGCATGGGGTCAAACACCTGAAGAGAGAAACTGCAGACATCATTCTCAATGTTCTCATTTGTTTCAGTGTCGATGAGAGCGAGTCTTACCTCTGGATCGCTCCAGATAACAGGATTATGATAAACACCAGAAATACTTATCAAGCACAAATATCCTTCAGATGGAAAAATACGATTAGCATGTGTTTTAGATATTGTTTTCATACTTGTTTTACAGCAGTGAAGTCTCTGGATTTGATGTGACATCAGTGAAGTGAGTAGCCTCTGGAATGACAAGGTCTCCTGGAATCTTTATGTCTTCATCGGGTCAGAAGCAAAACGGGCGAGTGAACCCCAGCTCTCCTTAATGCACATGGTGGTAAACGTAAGATGACTGAGGTCATCCCTGCAGCCAATCAAAATGTGATGTTATTACCTCAGGGGTCATGATCGAAGGGGAGGAGATTCCTATGGATTTTAACCAAACTAATATTTGTATATTTTGTTACACTTACTGATTAAATAAGCTATTGCCAATAATAAAAAATCATTTCTGGAAATCATCTTGTGACCCCTACTTTGGGAACCCCTGCATTAACACACCACAATTCAGACTACACTGTTGTAATACTTCAGTGAGGTGATGTCATCCGTCTCTCTGTCCTGCAGCAGTGATGTGACTTCAGCAGGACAGCGGTCCTGTTAGGTTGTAGAAGATCCAGGAGAGGGCGGAGTTGTGATGTTGTTTTTTCAACATTTCTCACCCTGCACATGACCCCCCAAATCAAATGTAGTAAAGGTCATTTCAGCAATTGTTAACTCCTCAGATTATAAAAAAGCCAAGAAACAACAGTTTAACAGACTTCCTGTACAAACCTGCGAAAAAACAACTTAACACTGCCTTTAAGAAAATATGTTTGAATTTGTCTTTAATTATAAATAAACTGCTGCTAAATAAATGTTTGGGCACACCTAATGAATATGTGTCACAATTTTTTTACACACTTTATTATGTGGAAGTGAATGTCCAACTTTACAATTTTATTTCAAGTAGTTGCAAACTTTCAGTCAACTGTGTCTCAACAATTGAATGATAGTGAAAATTAAAGACTTAATTTACCTAAAAACTGAAGTTTTCTTCTAAAGCCTCTGTAGATCCAGTCAAATAGAAATGACATTGCAAATGTGTCACCTGATATAACAAAAATCAGATATCAATGCACCATAAAGTTACCACGTGATCATCACACAACAAATCTAAAAGTAAAAAATAATAATTCAGTTTTATGCTTAAAATGTTAAGAATAGTATTCACGGACATGATAACATTGTTGCCAATAATACCCTAACCCAAATTGAATCTTTTTTCATATTTAATTATTTTAATTTACTATTAGTTGCTTTAGTTTTCTGTCATTGTTAGTGTATTAGCAGTGACAATAACACCAGTGACAAATTCCTATGAAATTCACCTCAAAACTGGCATTGTGATGCACACTTAAATCTATACATTATACCGATTAACATGTGTTTTCCTAACCTTTTCAATAAAAATCCTCCATACTGACTGTTACGACCCGTCTAGGGTCGATCGCAACATAAACGAATCCACACAAAAAGTAACCTTCGTAAAGAAATATTTTTATTACATAAAGGAAACACAAAATAAATAAGGGTTTCTATTCAGGAGTGGTCAATGCCAAAACAATAAACAAAACCACTACTTTAATAAATACCCAACTAAATAACATAAACGTCTTGACAAATAAAAGAAACAAAAGACAATCAATTATTCTAACTTCCTAAACTCAAAACAGAGGGAAAAATGAATACAGGCAAATTAAGATGGCGACACACTCCCCACTTTCCTTAATGTAAGAACAATGACAAATCATCAAAACTAACGAAAACAGAATGTAACGGACTTAAGCAGATTCTCAAACTAACATCTTAAATAATAACTAAGAACATAACAGAATTCAAAGGTCCAACATAAACAAACTCGGGGTAAACCCAACAAGAACCCAAATGGCCCAAAATGGACCATTAGGAGTGTTAAAGCAGCCCTTAAATAGAAAAATAGAAACAACAAAATGAAACAAGGCAGAGGGAGGAATTAAATAGGATTAAACCTTGAGAGCAATTTTTGACTTATTAATTATTTTTTTGTTCTTTATGGACACAAAGGTCTAAATATAGGCATGAAAATAGTAGATTTTTACCAAAAATTTGCATTTGTGAATAGAACATTTACCAAGTATAATAAAAATATTAAAATTTCATTGATTACTATAGAAAAGCATTAAATAACATCAAAAGATATGTTCTGATATTTGTTTTTTGATTAAAGATATTGTGTAAAACTCATTTCAAAAAGATTTAACTAATACAATTTCACAAAAAAGATTAATAATTGTGTCTTCCTTAATATTTTCTAGATTGCTATTAGTACTATAAGAGGGATAAAATCTACAGTATGTAATATTTTCAATGTGATTTCCTTCATCTTGTTTGATAATATATATTATTTGTCTGGAAGAGATAGACCTTCTGCTTTTGACAATAAGACTCGACCAGTGAGAGACAGGTCTCTTTCTAGCCATGAATTGAACTTTTCCTAAAATGGTCTTTTATGGGATTGAGTTTAAGCTCTGCAGGAATCATATTTGAATTTAAAGACACTTTTATTCCCAAATAATTAATCGCATCTTTAATCAAAATTTATACGCCATACAAAAGAGTTAAACGTAGGAGGGGGACATTTGTTTTTTCAAGTAGCTCACAAATTAAATTCAAATTAATTTAGAAAAAAAGTTCAAAACTGTAAAGACTTAAATAGCACTCATTGCTTTTTTACGCTGAGTTGCGTTTTAACGACTGAATCGGGTGGATTTTTTCATTTGGATGCTTTAACATGCCTGTAAAGTGTAGGGACAGGTTTGTGAGCATATTTTGAAAATGACCAGCCCGTAGAATCTCTTCAAAGTTTGATATCAGACACGCATGAGACAACTTCTGCTCAGGATCACCTGTTCGTCCAAGAAGCATTTGATGGCTGGAGACATCAGCTGGCACTGCTCACTCGAACACACCTGTGTGAAGCTCTCGCTTAACGTTGAGATGTATTTTATGTAATCGTTAAGTAAAATTCAGACGAAAAGTGAAGCGGTTCATCCTCACGAGGTGACGGTTCTTGCGTTTATTCTATTTGGGAGTTTGATAGACGTTAATGGTCGTTGTGTGGAAAAGCTGTGAAGTATCTCACAGGACATGAGGGTGAGTAAATGACAGAAATCTATGTAATAATATAATTTTATATCAAACAATGACAAATGTACAACTTAAAGAATGTGAATTGAAACAAAGAAAAGTTTATTCATTGCACACAAGGTAAGTAAAACTGTACAGGAGTTTTCTTATTTTATTGCACATATAAATGGTTTTTTTTGCACATATACTTCATTTTTTTTGCACATATACTTCATTTTTTAACACATATACTTATTTATATCACACATAAACTTAATTATTTTGCACATAACACTTAAGTTTTTTTTTTCACACATAAAGAGAAAAGCTATGTATAGGAGGTTTGGGGTTCATGAGGAGCAGATGAGGAGTCACTATTGTTACAGTATTGTGAGTTAGAGAAGGAGATTCGGGATATAGTAAGAGTTGTTCTTATTAACACACAGATGCTTCAATGCTGGACTGTTGAGGTATCTCTCCCGCAGTGACTGTGTTTCTACTATTTCCCATCCTTTTCTCATTTTCTCCTCCTGTCGTTCTTTGGTCTTTTTCTCAAGCCAGTGATGAAGAACAAATAATCCTTTTGTTTTGCTGGCAGCTTTGGTCTTCTCTGAACCTTTCAGGTGATCTTGGGTATCTCCAGCGGGACCATTAGGAGCTGTCATGATGATGTTTTCATGAGCGTCTTCCTCCTTCTGAAGGGTTTGGTGTTTGTCAGTGTTGCTCTCTGGATGGGATTTTCTCACAGGTGTCTCCTGCTGCTCTGGAGCTTCTGGCTGGACTTCATCCATTTCACTTTCACTCTCCAGCATCTCTGTGTTCTCCATCCAACAAAACATCGGTTGATCTTTTATCATGGGCTTCGGTCTTCTGTGTCTGGTGTCCTTCAGCTTAAATGGAGAGATGAACTTCATCCAGGCTCATCAGACTCGCTGTTATCATTAATGTCCATGACGATGAGATCAGACTGCGATGAAGGTGCTGACAGTGATATCGCCTCGGTATATTTATATGGGATGTAAGGAGATGATCCTGAAGAATGAAGACATTGAGAGTTGCTATGTTTTATCTCGACACAATGCACTCTTGTCACATCTGATACACTTTCTCTTACCTGAATGGTCCGTGTCTTTGGCATTGTTCAGTTTCTTCGCTGATCTTTCACTCTCCAGCATCTCTTTGTTCTCCTCCATCCAACTAAACATCGGTTGTTTTTTCCTCATGGACTTAGGTCTTCTCTGTCTGGTGTCATTCAGCACAAATGGAGTGATGATATGCACCTCATCTTCATCTTCAATGTCCACGAGGACCAGGCGTGTAAAGAGATCAGACTGTGACGTGACCAGCGGTTCAGGCACTGATGAATGATGGGATTTGACCATCTCAGCTGTTGGAGCTGGTGTTGGTGGACCAGCTGATATTGGCAAAGGAGATGAAGTGAGTGATGATGTTTTTAGTTTCATCTTGTCATACATCACTAGACTTTCTCTTACCTTCATATTTTGTCACCTCCGTCTGTTCAGGATTCTGGTCGGGTAAGGCAGGTCGATGAAACCCTGATGAATGAAGAGATGGAGAGAGTCTCAAGGTTTTACCTCAACATACAAAGTGTTTCAACTTTGAAATCTTTATAAACTTTCTGTTACCTTCAGGATCCATGTTTTCAGCTTCCTTCCTCAGTTTCCTCCTTGAACGTCTCATCTTTGCTCTCTCAGGTGATGAAGTTGATGGTTTAGGATCAAAACGTCTCACCAGCGGTTCAGGCACTGATGAAGGATGGGATTTAGAGAGTGACAAGGTTTTAACTCAGCACAATGCACTCTTGTCACATCTTTATAAACTTTCTCTTACCTTCATGATCCGTTTTCTTGTCACCCTTCTTCAGTTTATTTGCTGAACGTTTCTCCTCTGATCTCTCAGGTGATGCAGTCGCGGGTTGAGGATCAACACGTATCACCAGCGGTTTAGGCGCTGATGAATGAAGAGAAAGAGAGTTTCAAAGTTTTACCTCGACAAATTTGATATTGTCACGTCTTTATAAATGTTTTCTTACCTTCATGATCCATGTTTTCACCTTCCTTCCTCCGTTCCCTCCTTGAACGTCTCACCTCTGATCTCTCAGGTGTTGCAGTTGAGGGTCGAGGATGAACATGTATAACCAGCGGTTCCAGCCTTGATGGATGACAGGATTTTACCCTCTCAGCCGCTGAAGCTGGTGGGCATGGAGCAACTTGTATCGGTGTAGGAGGTAGTGAAAGTGTTAAGGTATCGATGCTCAATGGAGAAGCGTCTCGGGATTCCTTCCTAGACTTTCTGTGAACCGCAGGACTTGTTTTGGTGTCAGTCTGCATCTTCTTCATCTCTCTCTTGAGTTCCGATACGTTCACGTGTTGCTCTGAATCTTTGGCTCTTTTCTTGGTTTTCTTTGACCTCACAGGTACTGAAACAGAGTTTTTCACCAGCGGTTTCAGAGTTGACTCTCTCCTTATACCTTCAGCATCATCTGTCTTTCTCTCTCTCTTCCTCATCTCTCTCCTACCTTCCCTGTCTTTCTTTCTCCCTCGAATACTTTCAGTCTTTGTTTCAGATGTGCTGTCCTCCAGACTCTCTGAGATAACTCCCTCTTGCTCTCTTATGGAGTATCTTTTCTTGATCTTCCTCATTTTCGTGTCACGTCTGGAACTTGTCGGTGTGGAGTCAACTTGACGCTGTGCTCCTCTCTGTTCTTGCTCCTGTACAGTGTTGGTTATAACTAGTTACTAAGTAATTAGTTACTGTAATTCAATTACATTCCCCTTGAAAAAAGTAAGTAAGGGATTACTCTTATTTTTCTGTAATTTAATTACAGTTTCTTGTGATGTAATTGAACTAAATACTGTGTAATGTATTCAATAGTGAAAATGACATCAACACTAAGTCTAAGTTTAAAATGTGTGCTTTAATGTATCCTTCTCACATTGGTATACTTTGGTCAGTTAATAAGAATAATTTATGTTATTTATTTGAAATAATTAATTAAGCCGTTTCAAGTCTAATGCTGATCAAGATCGATGTAGGATGTAGAAAGTAATTAGGAATAAGTAATGAAATACTTTTTGGATGGAGTTATTTGTACAGTAATGTAATAACACTATTGAATATGTGATTAGTAACTAGTAATTATCACTTTTTCAGAGTAACTTACCCAACACTGCTCCAGTGTTTTGTTGCATTCGTGATCTGGCGTCTCGTGGCCCAAACATCCACAGATCACTTGTCCCATGATATCAAACTTCACCAAAGCAGCCTACTTACTTTAATACTAAACTAAGAAAAGTATTTATGGTACTTTTTTTGCAAACCGCAAATGTAAAAGTAATCGCGAATACAAACTAGTAACTCCGGCACTTGCTCGCGCTGTCAACAAATTTAGGCTACGGTGATCTCTGACGTCATCGACAATATTAGTAACCAATGGAAACCAAAGCAATCCTTAAATATAAACATAAACCATTGAATTAAAGACATAAAATACAATAATCATTTAAATAGGAATGTTTTGTCGATTTGTAACAGCCGAAAGCATTAGTCAAATGTTTAACAAGCAGAGAACACGAATCAGTGACTGTAAATAAAGTTTAGGGTGTAAAAGACGCCATCTGTGCATTATTTAAACGAATCTGTTAGATTAAATAACCCGCTCGCGTTGAACATCCAAGTATCGCGAGATCACGCTGCTCCCGTTTGACGTGCGATCTGCGCAGAGCAGCTGAGGTGATTTACATCTTGATGTTTAACTGCTGGCTACAGAGAGACAGAGACCTCTCTTTAACAGGTGGGGGATTACTTATTAAAGCGGAGGGTCTGTCTCGCCTTGCGTATGCTGCGCAGTCATTGCACATTGATAAGTCCACATGTAAAGTAATCGATGGAATGCTATATAATTTCCTATGGAAAAAACGAACCTCATTATCTTAAGAAATATGTGTTGGTAAATTCTCACTATAAGGGTGGATTAAACTTCATTGATTTCAATACAATGAATAATTCAATTAAAATAAACTGGCTCAGTTGATTTCTCAATAACCCTACTTCTATTCCCCCAATTTGCATTTTCACAATTTGGTGTTATAAAATTTGTTTTAATGTGCAATTATGATATTCAAAAACTTCCCCTCATTCTATCTAATTTTCACAAACAGGCTCTTTTGGCTTGGACTCTTATATACAAACATAACTTTTCCCCTCATCCATGTTACATTTGGAATAATTAAAACATTCTATTTAAAAATAGGTCTTTGTTCTTTAAACAATGGTTCAGTAATGGAATATTGCATGTTGGCCAGCTCTTCAATAAGGAAGGTATGCTTTTTAGGTATTCAGAATTTCTCTCTAAATATAATATACCAGTAACTCCTAAAGAGTTTGCCATTGTTATGGATGCTATTCCATCTGGCATACGCATGCTTTTTAGAAATTGTTCTTTATCTTTTGAAGTCTCTTTACATGAGCCTAGCGATACACCTACTGGTGAGTTATGTTTTATTTGTAAAAAAGCAAGAAATCTTAAGCTACGATACTTATTGAGAGCATTGCCTGTGCCCCTTCTGCTGTTTCATACTGGAACAGCCTTTTTGATAATCTAAACAGGAAAATGATATGGTCCATGCAACAAAAAATATCTTCTCTCAAATAAAGTCAAAGTAATACTCCATAACATTTACACTGCCAAAACTTTTCTAAAGAAAAAATTTGGATCTGACTTTGACACCAAATGCATTTTTCTCAGAATGAGAATGAATCACTTTTTCACTTGTTTTGGTCGTGCAACTGTATTCAACAACTTTTGAAACATGTTGGTTAGTTTATTTCAAATACTATTTTGAATCTTTTTTTAATGAATCCAAAAATTGTTATTTTTGGATTTTTTGAAGGTGACCATAATGCTTCTTTTATAATCAACCTAATTCTTTCTCTATGTAAAATTTATTTACATAAATGTATATTTTCTAATAGCAAAACTATTTTTATAGTCTTTCTACAAGAGATAAAACTGTATTTAAAATCAATTATTTTTTCTTCCAATATAAAAGCACAAAGAATTTGTAAAATTTGCTCTGCATATAAGCTTTTCAACCAATTTAATTTGTAATATTTTTATTATTTGTGTAACTCCCTCTCCTGTTTTGTTTTATTCTATTTTTTTTCTCTTGTCTTGTCTGTTTCGAGCCATGTTAATGTTTTTATTTTCTTAAGTGTTTCTTAATGTTAAAGTTCTCATGTAACTATGTTTTCTTATAACAAAATGTTCAATAAAGCATTTAAAAAAAAAAAAAGATTTACATCTTGATGTTTTCATTGTCAATGGTAAAAGTTCGGTGTGCCGGACAGAAAGAATCGGAAGTATAATCAAAGCCGCGGAAAAGTATCTAGACATTGAAGATATTTCAGTGGATATGATTAATGAGAAAATAAAGATGCAAACAACATACACTCAACCGGGATGTGGTGGTACATAATGGTGCTGCTAATATTTCAGTGGAATGCGAGAAGCTTAATAGCTAATGGGCAAGAGTTTAAAAAGTTCAATACTGATTTAGAAAAAAAACCTGATATAATATGTGTTCAAGAAACATGGCTCAAACCTAATTTTGTTGTACAAGGATATGAGGCAATTCGGAAAGACAGGAAACTGGGGGGAGGTGGGATAACGACATTTATAAAACAAGGTGTGCGATATAGGAATTTTGATGAGAGTGAGGACAAGAAAGTGGTAGTGATGGAAATCTGGGAAGGGAACCGTAGTATTAAAGTAACTCATTTTTACAGTCCATGTGAAAAGTTAAGCAAGAAAGTATTGGAAGATATAAGAGGTAACACAAATCTGAAAGTAATATGGTGTGGTGATTTAAATGCCCATAATACACCATGGGGGTGTAATAAAACCGATAATAATGGGCTGATTGTGAAAGAAATGTTAGATTGGGGACAGTAAGTATGTATTAACAATGGATGTTATAAAATAATAACATAACTCAGGGGTGTACATCCGCTTTAAATATTATCAGAAAATCCAGCTAGAAATTGTGAATGGAATGTAAGTAAACAAAGTACAATGGGAAGTGATCATTATCCTATATAGTGTAAAATTGGTGTGGACATTACCCAAACATTGGTGGGGAGAATTCCAAGATGGAAATTTTATGCAGCCAACTGGGAGCTTTTTAAATAATTATGTCATAACAATATGTGTGAAATGGTAGATGATACCGAAGGCATTGAAGAATTAAGTAAGAAAATAAGGGAAGTGTTAAGGAATACTGCAGAGGAAGTAATAGGAATAAAGAAAACTAAATAGAAAAAATGCAGCACCGTGGTGGAATGAAGAGTGTAGTAAGGCAGTTAGGGAAAGAAATAAAGCAATGAAGAAAGCCAGAAAATCAGTATTGTTTAATGAGTACATTAACTTCAAGAGAGCACAGGCAACGGTGAGGAGAGAAGTAAGAAAAGCAAAAAGAAATTACTGGAGAGAATTTTGTAATAGAATTGGGTAAGAAATTGAAATGAATGAAGTGTGGAATATGATTCGGAAGATGGGAGGGATTCAGAGAAATAACAACATTCCAGTTTTAGTAAATAATGGAAAAATAGCAATAAAAGACAGAGATAAAGCAGAGATGTTAGTGGAAACATTCGTAAAGGTGCACAGTAATAAAAATATTTCAGAGAATATAAGGGAAAAATAGGGAACAGAGAGTTAGGGAGAATGCTCACATATATGTAAAGAAGAATCCTGCAGGAAGTATGTTGGACTCAGAATTGACCTTGTATGAGTTAAAGAGAGCGCTAGTGGGGGTCAAACATACTTCTCCAGGAAAGGATGACATATGCACTTATCAGAATTACCAGTTAGTATGATTTTAAAACTTTTTAACAAAGTATGGGATACAGGGAATATGCCAGCAGATTGGAGGCATAGGGTCATAGTGCCAATAGCCAAACCAGGAAAAGACCACTCCCAGCCAATTAATTTTAGACCTATTGCATTGACATCAAATCTATGCAATATTATGGAACGGATGGTTATGAATAGGTTGACATATGTGATTGAAAGTAGAAACATTTTTTCAGCATGTCAACGTGGATTTAGAAAAGGGAGAAATACATTACTTGTAAAGATAGAGGTAATACAAAATCAAGCTTTGCGCATTTGCTGTCGTGCTTTTAGATCTTCTCCAGTAGCGTCATTGGAGGTTGAAATGGGAGAATTGCGTCTAGAACAACGTAGGTCCCAGATGATATTAAGGTACTGGTATGGTGTAAAGGGACATTTGGAAAAACATCCAGTTATTGTAATTTTGGAAAATTGTTGGGAATATGAATATAAAGAAATAACAAGTTTGGTTGGGTAGTAAGGAAGGAGGTGAACAGCTTGGAGTTGAAAGATTATGAAATTGCTCCTTCTGTTGCTATTCCAGCTATTCCCCCCTGGTTGTTCTCTATGCCACTAATAGTTTTACAAATTCACAAAATAATGAAAGAACCAGAGATGAACAAACCAACTAAATTAGTGGTTCAACAGTATAAAACAAAGGAATATTATTCTGTATTACAGGTATTTACAGATTGGTCTAAGGAACCAGAGTCTGGAAGAACAGCAGCAGCAGTATATATAGTCTACTAAGTGGTAAATCTGAAGCTAGGCAAGACTTAGTATTTGAAGTTTTACAACGTTTGTCTAGAATTAGGCAGTTAAGGATATAATTAAATTTCCTCTGGGTACCAGCACGTGTAGGTGTGGAGGGAAATGAAGAAGTAGACTTGCTAGCAAAGAAAGCATTAAATCATCCGCAAGTAGAAATTAAGTTAGCTCTGATGACTTCAAGAGAGTGATATCTTCTGAAGTAAGTAAGAAATGGCAAACGTTATGGAATAGTGGGTTTACAGGAAGACATCTTTTCCAGATTCAGGAGTATGTTGGAAATGAGAGAAAAAGATATGGAAATAGGAAGAAGGATGTCATTATTTTAAGAAATACAGCATGGAAATACAGCATTAAATTATACTCTAAAATAGGTAAGCTTGAATCGGGAAAGTGTGACAAATGTGGAGAATTATAAACAGTGAAGCATATCCTTTATGACTGTTCTGCATATGAAAGGGAGAGATTACAATTAATACAAGAATTAGGATGGTTAGGAGTGGATAATATCTCTTTAAAAGTAGTGTTAGGAAACGGGTCAAGGCAATCAAGAGTACATGAAATATGATTTATAAATACCTAAAAAACACAGGAACATTAGATAGAATATAGGAATTTTTTTTTTTAATTTCTTCCAAAACGAAGTACTCTCCACACTCCAGATCAGTAGGCGGCGGTAATGCAGCTATTCTTGGGTTTTCCAAACCGCCATAAAAAAACTAGAAGAAGAAGTCAGGCGTGAGATTTATCAATTAAGTCATAGACTCTACAAGAAGAGAAACGAATAAAACTCAGATGTGACCTCAGTCTCAGTATTATATACACTAGACTTACAGCTCCATTCTAAAATGTACATGTAGATGTTTATGAATATTCTCTTATGTTATTAACAGATGTGAGGGAGTATACATTGGTTTATAGTTTGCCTAAAGCAGCTCTAGCTCTCTAATTTCTTTTTGTATTTGCTGTAATATTATTTAAACTAATGTGAGTTTTTTCTTGAAAATGTTTATAATAGATTGTGCTTGTTTTCTGCTTGTGTTTATTCCAGGTGTGTTTTACACGAGATGTGAACATCAGATGTCGCTCATCTCATCTACAGTTCCTGTGCCCAGTTGCATAAAGCACCTTAAGTTTTTCTTAAGTGATTTCCCTTTACCAAAGACAATAGGAGAATAACTTAAGTAAAGCTTAAGGTATATTTAAAGGTACACTTAAGGGAAAATTACACTTAAGGTGCTTTATGCAAGCGGGCCCTGGACTTCACAGGTTGAGTGCGTGTCACATGTGCAGATATATTCTTGTTATGATGGGCGTACTGTGTGAAATATTTAATTTCCATAAATATTTACACAAAGATTTATGAAACAAAAGGACAGAATGTTTAATATATATTTAAATAAATCACAGTGAAATGTATAAGGGTGCTGCTTATGTCTAAATGTATTTTTGGAGGCTACTGTTCCTGTGACAGCGTGAGAGGTTGAAAGTTTAAAATCCTTTCTCCTTCTTCTCTCATGAGCAGGTTTAAGAGAATGTTCGACCGGACCGTCGATGAGAGAGGACCAGGCCTGGGTTTGTGTTGTGGTTTGTTTTATGGTTTGTTTTATTCGCCAGGCAGTCGTCCATGAGGGGCTGCCGGCTGTCTTTTTACTTTGTTTGTATGTATGTTCTTTTGGCCGGCAGTCGACCGTCAGGTGGCTGCCGGCATTTCACTTCCTGTATTTGTTTGTTTATTTCATTAAAACTTTATTTAAATGTTCGCGAGTTCCCCCCTCCTTTCTTCCATACTAATCATTACACTAGTATTGCAACCAAAGGGTCATAAGGAAGATCAGTCTTGAGTACCTTAAAGTAAAAACAGAAAATATCAGACCAGAATTTACATAATTTTGGGCATGTCCAGAACAGGTGTTCCCTCCATGGACTTACATTTATTACGTCGAGGTGATACCGAGAGATGTATAGAATGTAATTTGGTATAAGAATAATGTGGTCTATGTACAACTTTGTATTGGATCAGTTGAAAATGAGAACTAATGGAACAAGTCCTGATACCTTGGAGAGCCTCAGCCCAGGAATCATCTGGAATATCTATACCCAAATCTGTCATGATGTTATATAGATGCTCAGGGGGTTTGTAAGTTTCAAAACTGCACATATTGACTTTCACATAATTCCGTATTTGTAGATGTCTGAAAAAATGTGAGGGGAGTATTCCAAATTTTTGTCTAAGCTGATTAAAAGTGGCAAATATGATGTCATTGTATAAATCTCCTATGGTTATAATCCCTTTGTCCTTCCAGGATAGAAAAGTCTTATCTGTTTGCGAGGGAGGGAATGCGTGGTTACAAGCTATAGGGGTGAGAGAGCATATTTTTGGTAGTTTGAAGATACCAAATCTTTAGAGAGTTTACAATAATGGGATTGCATTTCTTAAAATTTTGAAACGTTTTTTTTTGGCAAAGAGTGAAAAACCCTGAACATCTCTTTCAATAGCGAGCCACGCAGGAATGTTAGTAGTCCACTCCCCAGGCCCTGCATTGCACCAATACATTAAGGCCTGTACGTTGGCTGCCCAATAATAGTGCTGAAAGTAATGGAGGCCTAGACATCCTACCACTTTTGCCTTACAAATATGAGCTTTAGATATGCGTTGGGCTTTATATCCCCAAATAAATGGCATAATCACAGAATCAAGTGTCTTAAGGAATATCTGAGTTAAAAGAAAAAATATTTTGAAACAAGTAAAGAAATCTTGGTAGGGTGACCATTTTAATTCCATTAACACGGCCAATCATTGTTAACGGGAGTACCCGCCAGGCCTCCACATCCCGCCTCAGTCTGTCTACCAAAGCTTTGTTATTTGTTTCACGTAATTTCTTGTATTTTCTGGGCACAGGGACACCAAGATATTTATTTCACTCAAAGTTTTAAAAGGAAGATTATCAATAAGTATTGTTGTAAGCATCTGGGCTAAAACGGCTATTTTATCGTTTCCATGCCCACTGTATACAATGTTCATGAGTCTGCGTACATTATGGAAAGAAAGCCTTCCAGTTTTAAAACCTGTTTGATCAGTACTTCATATTTTCAATGTGATTTCCTTGATATTGTTTGTTAATATATATTATTTGTGTGGAAGAGATAGACCCTCTGCTTTTGACAATAAGACTCCACAAAGCCAGGTATATTAAATAAATAAAATAAAAGACAGCTTTATTCATTGCACACAAGGTAAGTAAAACTGTACAGGAGTTTTCTTTGCACACACTAAGAGAAAATTGCGCATACTTATTTTATTGCACATATAAATGTTTTTTGCACATATACATCATTTTTTAACACATATACTTATTTATATCACACATAAACTTAATTATTTTGCACATAACACTAAAGTTTTTCTTGAACATATACTTATTTATATCACACATAAACTTAATTATTTTGCACATAACACTAAACTTTTTTTTTGCACACATGAAGAGAAAAGCTATGTATAGGAGGTTTGGGGTTCATGAGGAGCAGATGAGGAGTCACTATTGTTACAGTATTGTGAGTTAGAGAAGGAGATTCGGGATATAGTAAGAGTTGTTCTTATTAACACACAGATGCTTCAATGCTGGACTGTTGAGGTATCTCTCCCGCAGTGACTGTGTTTCTATTATTTCCCTTTCTTTTCTCATTTTCTCCTCCTGTCGTTCTTTGGTCTTTTTCTCAAGCCAGTGATGAAGAACAAACAATCCTTTTGTTTTGCTGGCAGCTTTGGTCTTCTCTGAACCTTTCAGGTGATCTTGGGTATCTCCAGCGGGACCATTAGGAGCTGTCATGATGATGTTTTCATGAGCGTCTTTCTCCTTTTGAAGGGTTTGTTGATTGTCAGTGTTGCTCTCTGTATGGGATTTTCTCACAGGTGTCTCCTGCTGCTCTGGAGCTTCTGGCTGGACTTCATCCATTTTACTTTCACACTCCAGCATCTCCGTGTTCTCCATCCAACAAAACATCGGTTGATCTTTTATCATGGGCTTTGGTCTTCTGTGTCTGGTGTCCTTCAGCTCAAATGGAGAGATGAACTTCACATCAGGCTCATCAGACTCGCTGTTATCATTCAAGTCCATGACGATGAGATCAGACTGGGATGAAGGTGCTGACAGTGATATCGCCTCGGTATATTTATATGGGATGTAAGGAGATGATCCTGAAGAAGGAAGACATTGAGAGTTGCTATGTTTTATCTCGACACAATGCACTCTTGTCACATCTGATACACTTTCTCTTACCTGAATGGTCCGTGTCTTTGGCATTGTTCAGTTTCTTCTGTGATCTTTCACTCTCCAGCATCTGTTTGTTCTCCTCCATCCAACTAAACATCGGTTGTTTTTTCCTCATGGACTTAGGTCTTCTCTGTCTGGTGTCATTCAGCATAAATGGAGTGATGATATGCACCTCATCATCATCTTCGATGTCCACGAGGACCAGGCGTGTAAAGAGATCAGACTGTGACGTGACCAGCGGTTCAGGCACTGATGAATGATGGGATTTGACCATCTCAGCTGTTGGTGCTGGTGTTGGTGGAACAGCTGATATTGGCAAAGGAGATGAAGTGAGTGATGATGTTTTTAGTTTCATCTTGTCATACATCACTAGACTTTCTCTTACCTTCATATTTTGTCACCTCCGTCTGTTCAGGATTCGGGTCGGGTGATTCAGGTCGATGAAACCCTGATGAATGAAGAGATGGAGAGAGTCTCAAGGTTTTACCTCAACATACAAAGTGTTTCAACTGTGAAATCTTTATAAACTTGCTGTTACCTTCAGGATCCATGTTTTCAGCTTCCTTCCTCAGGTTCCTCCTCGAACGTCTCATCTTTGCTCTCTCAGGTGATGAAGTTGATGGTTTAGGATCAAAACGTCTCACCAGCGGTTCAGGCACTGATGAATGATGGGATTTAGAGAGTCACAATGTTTTTACCTCAGCACAATGCACTCTTGTCACATCTTTATAAACTTTCTCTTACCTTCATGATCCGTTTTCTTGTCACCCTTCTTCGGTTTATTTACTGAACGTCTCTCCTCTGATCTCTCAGGTGATGCAGTCGCGGGTTGAGGATTAACACGTATCACCAGCGGTTTAGGCGCTGATGAATGAAGAGAAAGAGAGTTTCAAAGTTTTACCTCGACAAGTTTGATATTGTCATGTCTTTATAAATGTTTTCTTACCTTCATGATCCATGTTTTCAGCTTCCTTCGTCCGTTTCCTCCTTGAACGTCTCACCTCTGATCTCTCAGGTGTTGCAGTTGAGGGTTGAGGATGAACATGTATAACCAGCGGCTCCAGCCTTGATGGATGACAGGATTTTACCCTCTCAGCTGCTGAAGCTGGTGGGCATGGAGCGACTTGTATCGGTGTAGGAGGTAGTGAAAGTGTTAAGGTATCGATGCTCAATGGAGAAGCGTCTCGGGATTCCTTCCTAGACTTTCTGTGAACCGCAGGACTTGTTTTGGTATCAGTCTGCATCTTCTTCATCTCTCTCTTGTGTTCCGATACGTTCACGTGTTGCTCTGAATCTTTGGCTCTTTTCTTGGTTTTCTTTGACCTCACAGGTACTGAAGCCGAGTTTTTCACCAGCGGTTTCAGAGTTGACTCTCTCCTTATACCTTCAGCATCATCTGTCTTTCTCTCTCTCTTCCTCATCTCTCTCCTACTTTCCCTATCTTTCTTTCTTCCTCGAATACTTTCAGTCTTTGTTTCAGATGTGCTGTCCTCCAGACTCTCTGAGATAACTCCCTCTTGCTCTCTTATGGAGTATCTTTTCTTGATCTTCCTCATTTTCTTGTCACGTCTGGAACTTGTCGGTGTGGAGTCAACTTGACGCTGTGCTCCTCTCTGTTCTTGCTCCTGTACAGTGTTGGTTATAACTAGTTACTAAGTAATTAGTTACTGTAATTCAATTACATTCCCCTTGAAAAAAAGTAAGTAAGGGATTACTCTTATTTTTCTGTAATTTAATTACAGTTTCTTGTGATGTAATTGAACTAAATACTGTGTAATATATTCAATAGTGAAAATGACATCATCACTAAGTCTAAGTTTAAAATGTGTGCTTTAATGTATCCTTCTCACATTGGTATACTTTGGTCAGTTAATAAGAATAATTTATTTTATTTTTTTGAAATAATGAATTAAGCCGTTTCATGTCTAATGCTAATCGAGATCGAGGATGTAGAAAGTAATTAGGAATAAGTAATGAAATACTTTTTGGATGGAGTTATTTGTACAGTAATGTAATAACACTATTGAATATGTGATTAGTAACGAGTAATTATCACTTTTTCAGAGTAACTTACCCAACACTGCTCCAGTGTTTGGTTGCATTCGTGATCTGGCGTCTCGTGGCCCAAGCATCCACAGATCACTTGTCCCATGATATCAAACTTCACCAAAGCAGCCTACTTACTTTAATACTAAACTAAGAAAAGTATTTATGGTACTTTTTTTGCAAACCGCAAATGTAAAAGTAATCGCGAATACAAACTAGTAACTCCGGCACTTGCTCGCGCTGTCAACAAATTTAGGCTACGGTGATCTCTGACGTCATCGACAATATTAGTAACCAATGGAAACCAAAGCAATCCTTAAATATAAACATAAACCATTGAATTAAAGACATAAAATACAATAATCATTTAAATAAGAATGTTTTGTCGATTTGTAACAGCTGAAAGCATTAGTCAAATGTTTAACAAGCAGAGAACACGAATCAGTGACTGTAAATAAAGTTTAGGGTGTAAAAGACGCCATCTGTGCATTATTTAAACGAATCTGTTAGATTAAATAAGCCGCTCGCGTTAAACATCCAATTATCGCGAGATCACGCTGCTCCCGTTTAACGTGTGATCTGCGCAGACCAGCTGAGGAGATTTAAATCTTGATGTTTCCATTGTCGATGGTAAAAGTTTGGTGTGAGATTTATCAATAAAGTCGTAGACTGTATGTTACGTTCCGTGTGTGTTTTGTGTACATTGTATTGTTTTTCGCTCTCCTGTCTTTCTGTGTCCCTTTCGGCTCCACTTCTAGGTTGTTGTTTATTGGCTGACTCGACTGCCAATCATCATTCTGACGTCATGACGTCCTGCCAATCGGCTGGCGTGCCAGCTGTATTTAACGACGCGAGTTGATTGTATGCGTTTGTGTGCGTGCGCGCGCGCCATGCCAGCTTGCTCCAACGCGGTCAGCTGTTTGTGGTCGACACCCATTGTTTGATTCTTAACGTACCTAGTCTTATGAAGTCATGCGTTGTGTTATGTGATTCAATCTATTAATAGATTTATTATTTGACATTTGATTTCTATCGAGTTCTTTGAGGATGCATGTCAGTCTATGAGAGTGTGACGTCACCCTTGTATTTTTGTTCGTAGATTATATTAGTTTAGTTTGGCGTCGTATATGCTAAAGATTTCGGTTTTATTTTCAAATTTATTTTGTTAGTAAGTTTAGAGGTTAGTGTAAGGGTTGTTTTATTTTGTTTCTTTCTTTAATTTGGGCGACAATCCTTTTCGTGTTGTAATCCATATATTTTTCTTTCTGTAATTATGTGTATTTTTCTTCAACGCGACTAGTAAATACTATTGAACTTTATTATCTCTGTTCGGTGTCCTTTTTGATCTGCACCACACCCGGTAACAGTTGTCTCGTATAAATGTTACGGTATCATCCCTTTTTAACATCAGGCACGTAACACTCTACAAGAAGAGAAACAAATAAAACTCAGATGTGAGCTCAGTCTCAGTATTATATACACTAGACTTACAGCTCCATTCTAAAATGTACATGTAGATGTTTGGAGAGATTTAGTCCATCGGTGTATTATTGAACATTCTATTATGTTAGTAACAGATGTGAGGGAGTATACATTGGTTTAAAGTTTGCCTAAAGCAGCTCTAGTGTGTATTATATGCTGTTATATTATTTAAACTAATGTGAAGCTTTTTCTTGAAAATGTTTATAATAGATTGTGCTTGTTTTCTGCTTGTGTTTATTGCAGGTGTGTTTTACACGAGCTGTGAACATCAGATGTCGCTCATCTCATCTACAGTTCCTGTGCCCAGTTGCATAAAGCACCTTAAGTTTTTCTTAAGTGATTTCCCTTTACCAAAGACAATAGGAGAATAACTTAAAGCTTAAGGTATATTTAAAGGCACACTTAAAGGAAAATTACACTTAAGGTGCTTTATGCAAGCGGGCCCTTGCAAAGCTAGAACTTAGATGTCAGTATGCAATCTCATATAATTAAGCAGCAGTATGAACACTATTCATATTCATTAATATAGACTATTGTCCTCAATTTAGCCATTTAAAAAAAGATACAAAAATTGGAGAGTCAGTATCCTTTGAAAGTGACATAGTATATTGATGAAATTGATGGCTGGTCACAGCTGAATGGTCAGCTGAAGCATACAATTTTAATTATTTGGGTCATAATCATATTGATACTGGTTTGAGTAAGGCCACACTAAAGTGTTACTGTGGTCATAGCAGAGACCTCTGCAAAAACATCTGCATATGGCTATCCGCCACCAACAGGCCATTTAATCGCCCTGTCTTAGTACAGAAAAGGGAAAATTGTACATAGGGTTTATTTTCCACAATCCAAGGACTCTGTTTTGTTCCCATACTTTACCTCTCAAGCACTTACAAAACACAGATTCATCACTGAGCCAGGCCAGTTGAGATCCATATAACTATTCTTTACCATTTTTAAATGGTAAGCTCACATGCACAATAGACCTATAAGTCTTTCCTTAGTTTCGATTGTTCTTGTTTTGTCTTCTGTGCCCGATTTCCTCATCAGTTAATTAGTATCTCACCTGATTCTGTTTTAACTGATTATGTTACCCTATTAAAGCCTGTTTGTTCATTTAGTTCAATGTCCAATATTGTTTTTACGTGTTAATGGATGGCTGTATGTGTCTGCTCCTGGTTTATCATTTTCAATTATTCTGAACTATCTTTGGAATTGTACTTTGTCATGTGTTTGGATAATACAGCTTCTGTGACAATAAGAGACTTTGTTCACAAAACCACAGCTGATTGCAGCTAATATGCAGAATGCTCTTGACATTAAAACTCTAGGTATGCTTCCAAAGGATAACATCAGAAAAATGTATTATTCATATTTTTAATGTGTAATCTATGATACATTATTTGGTGAACCCCCGAGTGGCTGGTAGTAGTGCGTGTAGAGTTCGTAATATGGAGGTTTAGGGAGCCATCCAAAATGAACATGGCTTCATGGGTGTCCCTGTTGTTGAGAATGATACTAGAAAGAGGCGACTGGAGGAGGAAGCCGGCTGTAGCAGAGCACCTGATGGAGGCTCGTGCTGGGGTGATCATGCTATGATTCTTGATTCCGTAGAAAGTCGTAGGTGGCAGAAAGCGAGGCAATTGAGGGTTCGATTGGCTTCCCTGATGATGGAGCGATCTGACCTGATGTAGCTTTTGAAAGCTTCCGATGTCCAGCGCCCTAGTGCTTGGATTTGAGACTGCGAGACGCCTTTTTTGTGCGGCTGTGGTTGCAGCACCTATGCAGAAGGAGGGGCCGGAAATGTGGTCTACGGGGATGCCGGATACGAGAAGGATGGCTTTGAGGTGCTTTTGGAACCTGAGGCTTGTAACTGGGCGGTTAGACTCGTCGACGAAGAGAGGACCCGATGTGGTTTTGGTCTGGGATTTCCTGAAGTGAAGGTAGGCTAGGAGGGTCTGATAAGGTCGAATCAGTGAGTGGAGATTGAATATGTAGATGTAATGTCCTATCCTGGTTTGGTCATACTTGCTCTGTTTAATGGAGAAGGACATCGTCTCTGAATCGAGTACTGACAGGTCCGATACCGTTGGATGGGTTAGAGGGTTGAAGATGGATGTGGTGGAAATTTCCAAACATCTTAGAAAGCCGAAGAATGCTTGGATAAACAGTGTCGAGTGTGCAATTGACGTATTTGGAGTGGTATCCTTTATTGAGGTTTGAAATGCATCTGGTTAATATATCCAGGGTTATAGGTTGCCTTGCATCCTGGAGTTTTCCATGCAGTGAGATAAGATTGGAGGGTCCTGAGGGAGACGGCATGGATGATAGAGTTTAGAGAAGCTTCGAGGAGGGTTTGTAGGGGTTGGTTAACCGGAATATCGGCTCTGAATAGGGAGGTACCGGTGTTGGCAAAGGGTCTGCTTCGGGTGCAACCAGCCTGAACTTCTGTCAAGATCGGAGATCTGATGTTCCCTGAAACTGGAGGCGGTTCCAACGCTGGTGCGTTAACCGGCACTGGTATTGCTGTCGCCGTAGCAAATGAGAAGTTTGATCGGCTCTGCGGAACAGAGAAAAGTGGGGATGACGGCCACCTGAGAGGCTAGCGGAGTCATGCTCGCGCTAGCAGCGAGTTCTAAGGGGGCAGGGAAATGGCCGAGAACCGCCACCTGCAGCGCTTGCGGAGACAGACTCGCACTAGTGGTCGACGGAGGCGCCATGGGCCAAGAGCCAGGGGCGGGGAATGGGTGAGAAAGCACCGGAGCTCCGGGTGCTTGCGAGCTTATGTCACCTGGGTAACCAGCATTGTCAGCTGCTGCGTTGTTGGGAGATGTGTGCTGGGATGCGGAGTGAAGGACAAGCTACTGGAAGCTCCCGACTGGGGGTCCATAGCATCCGGGGAATCTTTGGTACTACCCAAGCTCGCTGATGGCCTGCTACTGCAACCTGACGATCGTGGCTCTTTCTTGTGAGGGAATGACGACATGTGCAGCCGGAATCTGATGCAGAAAGTCTGCAGACTTGTTTGCTTCCGACCAGGGACTGCCCGATAGCCCATATGGCAGGAGTGTGATGATGTTGATTGTCGCATGGTGAGGTTTGTGAACGTATAATGTCTCTGAAACCTAGGGAACGCACCAGGTCTGTTTGCAAAAGTTAAAACGATTGTTACGAGCTTACGTCGATAGTGATGAAGTCGCTGAAATTGATACCTCTGCATGAAGATGGAGTTAATCCGGAGTGTGCCAGATGCTTAGCTGTGGAGGTTGAGCATGTTACGGACACCCCAATAAATTTGCTGTTTTAACTTCAAATGGCTGTGCACACTGTATGGGTTGAACACAATGAATTATTTCGGAGTCAACATAGCAGCTGGTGTTTTATTCCAAGATGCGGTTGTGTTCATGTAGAGAGACAATTAAGGGAGATCTTGCAGTGAAGCAACCAGTAAATATGCTTAGGCGTCCTGCTGTTTGTCTAACTTAAGTTAACAGCGGCAAGCATTGACCTTGTTCGAGCATGTACGATTTAAAACGTGATGACTGTATGGACGCATAAACATGAACAGAAAAGGAATTTAAGCTGTTCAACCAAAGTGACTGCTGGTGTACAGTTTACAAGGTTTAGTTCACTCATTACAAAGTCTTGTTGTCTGCCCAACAGATACAGAAAATAAGTCATTAAGAGCCTATTTATTGTGCATTTGGCTGTAATGCAATAAAATAAAGCTGTATACAACCACTGAGAGAGTATAAATATGAAGCGGAACTAAAGTGCATGGCTAGTCCGATATAACGTGATGACATCACTGATGTGCAATTTAGTACTTGACGTCTTCGGGCGACATTTAGCTTCATTTCGGTCAGGCTTAGCCATTTCAAATGAAAGAAATTGGCAACACTGGTTCACTGGACAGCACGGGCACAGAGTTTATACATAAAACATTGTCCCTGTAAAATAAACAATAAAGTGCGCTCGTGCCGGCCAGCGATATACCATTCTTGAGCGCAGCCGAGGCGACGGCATGAAGGATAAAACTAAATGTACTTTCGAGTAAAACGATTGTACTCACCCAGCTTCTTGTGTTTCGCCGGTTCAAACCCAAGTAAACTCAGTTTATAAATACATTGTGATTTATCGGAAAGGAGTCGTGGAATTTAGGGTTGATCATAGTGACTGCATGGAACAACAGAATTAATTATTTCCCCCAAGATGATTGTTTCTCTTCGCAGAAAATGAGTGTAAACCCGTTGAAACGACATCGTATTGGCATTGGCTTATTGCATTGATCGGTTCAAAATGCGGCGACCTTGGGAGCCTTTATAGCAAATGCTCACCGGTCCAGCCTGCGTCTGAAACACTGCTGTCCCTGCAGCTCTCGCTAGCAGCGCTCGCGTTTACAACGAGCCGGAGTTGAGTAGCGAGCTAGCGTGCCGGTAGCACTTGCATAATGGAACGAATAATAACGCTACTTATTCCAGCGGGAATACGGAATCACATCCCGAAACTGCGGGGAAGACGTATTGGAAATGTTGCGTTACGGATCGGGCCTGTCGCGTGGCTGCGCAGCGTTTAAAGATCCGTAAGGACCCGTGAATACATGATGTCCTTCCTGTGTTGATGAACTCATTAAGAGTTTGGTTTTCTTTTGTATATAGTTGTCGAAAAGCGGAAAGAAATGTATAATGTCAACAAGCTGCTGTTTTGCGTGTGCGTCTATGGGCATTGCAGTTGCGAAACGTTCGAGACATTGTCATTAGCCTACTCGTAGAGAATCCTCGGACATTATAGCGAACTCGCTAGGGCTGATTGTGTAAACGCTGTGATTGCCGATTATATACCAGCCGGCTTATTATATGCTCCGGCTCCTCCCGACCTTTGTTAATTCAACATCATTAAATAATAATAATAAAGTGTTTGTCGTTAAATTGGCATTTTTTAATACAGTATTAATTAGGTGAGTTAATTACAAGACAACTCATTCTAGAATAAAAGCATTTGATATGCAGTTATTGTATTAGTAGTGTAGGCACAGTATATGATTGTAAATGAAAAGATAAAAGTGATATAATTTTAAGAATTGATATTTTGCAAAAATAAACTGCATATAATTCTTGTGTATACATACGTAGCAGAGTAATCATTAATCATCAAAAAAATTCATGAATATTCATGTTTTAAGAGTAAGAGTGACGGTGTATTTCCACTATAGCGGAGCGTGCCGCACGCAACGCTGCAACGTGTTCACTATGGGGAGTGTCAGTACACAACGGTAGAGTACGCCTCCAAAACAATATTTCCACCTTGTTTGCCTTTTCTCTTCTTATTATGATGACGGTTTTGGCGCCATGTAGGCTACCAGCCTTATAAAACAAAAACAATGGGCATTGCAATCATAGAGCAAATTTGTTCAGGCTAATTTGATATTTAGTCTTCAAAAATGGGCTGTTTAGAAATAATCATGAATATTCATGAATATCTCAACGCCTTTTCCGCCCCGCTGTTAGACCCATGATGCCCCACATGAGCGTCAAACTCCCATCTCATTGGATTGAATGGAGACGCTCCGCACGCTTCGCGCCAATGGAAACGCAGCGTGAGAAATAGAGGACATGGCCGCGAAGCAGGTAAAACATGTCTGAAAACCAGTGAAAATATCTTCAACAAAGAGGGACGAACTTAACACAGCCATTCTATATATAGAATCAGATACTTGCGAGCTCTGTGCTGGACCAATATCCGTATGCGCGTGGATAGAAATCTTGAATCGTTTCAGAATGCAGTCCTGTTGACACGCTGAGTTTAAAACTGCAAAGTTTCATGGCCTAATCTTCCATCCCAGAGAGGAGCCACAAGCAGGGGTATCTGTTGGATTTTTCTGTTCTACCCGAAGTGTATCGGTGTTGGTGTTTTTAAATGTATACCTGCCCTGCCCTGGTGGCCTGCGGGCCAATGGCACGAAAGCGATAATAGGGCTCCTTT
This sequence comes from Triplophysa dalaica, assembly GCF_015846415.1. Taxonomy (NCBI): domain Eukaryota; kingdom Metazoa; phylum Chordata; class Actinopteri; order Cypriniformes; family Nemacheilidae; genus Triplophysa; species Triplophysa dalaica. Next base: position 9,350,088 of record NC_079550.1, on the reverse strand, counting down.
GTTTCACTTGGCGTCTTATTTGCATAGCTATGATGGTATGGTCAGTTTGCGTTTAATACCTAAACTAAGTTATGGACATAGTATAATGCATGCTATGTTTTTATATCATAGCTCATGAGATAAAAGATAAAATAATGCAGAATTTGCAGTGATATCCGGAACTCAGTTGTTTTGAAAAATATTAAGACAACTATTAACGTGAAAAACACAGATAAGTAGAATCACTCCTTTACTTTCATATAAACTGTGTATGGAGGAATGCCGATGCTCAATTATCTTGTGACCAAACAAAAGTGTCACAAAATGTAAAATTTTTGGATGTATTACATATGAAATAACTTAATTAAATATTAAATATTGTTGAATATATAGAACTGTAAAATGTATGCAATACTTGTGCAACAGTGTTTGCACTGTTAATGTCCTTTCATTTCTTCTTTTGTCTTACGCAAATCAATCTGTGTTGTGCCACAGTGGAACACACTTCAAATTGTGGGCTTTTAAGTTGAAATCTAAGCTTGCACATTTGGGAAATATTTTTTCCATTGCTCTTTTACAGTACCGTTATTTTAAAAAAGTGTTTACTTCTTTATCAACATGACTTTATTATTATTATTGTGTATTATATGATGAAAGTTCATTTGAAATAATGTTGGATAGTTTATTCTATTATGCAGTAACCTTTAAAAGCCATTTTCTGCCTTAAAATTATTTTTTAAGTCTCTCCTGTGTCTAAGGCAACAGAACTTGTGAGCTGAAAGCAGGATTATAAATTGTCATACTGTCATTGTTTTTGTTAAATTTATTCATGTGTTTTATCTTTTGATAAACATTTTCTGGTTCATTTTTAAACAGTTTTATCTAGTTGCTTTTATAGACTACTAACTATACTGGTTTATATTTTTGTCAGATTTTTCTTGAGAGCAAAAAAAAACTCGAACTCACTTTGAGTTGAACATTGAAGAAAATTTAATCAAATGCCTTTTGCAGAACAGAAATTAGAATTCATAAAAGAAAAGAGTCGTAAAAGAAGTAAAACACCAGAACAGTAAAAAAAATCAGTTTTACATTTTCTTAATTTATATTCTTGTTTAAATTTGAAAAGAGTACTGATTTCGGCAATAGTTTGCATTAGATTGTTATTTCTAAGCATCAACACGGTTTCTTCTTTTCACTGCCCATGCTGTTACAGCGACAATCAAACACACCACTATAACTGCTACACAAACTGAAATGATAATAACGTTCAAATTCAGGCCCGGATTTGAGATTCCAGGTGGGTTGGGAGCAGGCATGATGATCTTTGATACTTGAGCAATGTTGGATATTTCAGATATTGCGTCATCATTGTCATCAGAGCGAAGAGCAAAGAAGAGTGTGGTACCATTCTCAACTGTCATATTAAATGAGTGTTGTTCTAATGATCCAGCCTCCTTAGGTGAGACGGCAGATGTGTTGACTAAAGAAGATTCGCTGAAGTTCAGTCGAAGCATTTCAATGTCATCGCTCCATCTGATCTCATAGGATTTAGCTTAAACAAAATATATATATAAAAAGGTTAATGCACATTAAGGTGACTGTTATTTCAATATAAAGTATTTATTTCAGCACTCAAGATTAAGTTACACAATAAAAAAACGTTTATAAACTATTATTATAGCAAAATGTATGCTACCTGTTCCCCTGGTCTAAGTCTTCACATTTTCTTTGTGAAATATCTGGAATAGATCCCATCATTTTTTTAAGCATCTGCTCCTATAACAGATATAGATTTACAGTTTATTTATGTATTTTAGCATGTGTGTGTGCTTGAGAAAAGGATTATGGGTAATTTACCAGCTCCATTATCCAGTAGCTCTAATTGTTGCTTTGTCCCAGTTTCTGACTCCAGTGTGGCCTTCACTTCAGCATTTATTACAGGTCTGTAATTCTGACTAACCTCAGCAAACACAATCACAGGTTTACTGCCACTGATCAGCTGCTGATTCACATGTGCTTTGACTATGATAGGAGGAACATCAGAGCGAGCTGCTTGACTGGTTACTGTTATTGTCAAAGACTGAAGTCCTCCACTCAGAATACTGTACTTCCAGTCTCCAGACTACCAAATACAACATAGATAACACAAACATTTTAGGGCTTTGTCTTTAGGATAACGCTTATCTAAATTATTCATGAAAAATATGTGTCTGTTTCAAAACTTTTTGTAAATGATTATTTATAACATTTGGCCTCAATGCCTTTTTATTATACAACATAAATACTAATATTTAAAACTTATGGTTTGAACAATAAACTTCAGCCATAACTCCTGTATTGCTATTAAGGTCGTCATACCGCTGCAGTTCCTGGAATTTTTAGTGTGAGTGTCTTTGCTGATGGATCTTCACTCATATCTGTTTGACCGTAGTTGGACCCACTTGGCGTCTGTATATACACAGTAGGTGCACTGATTTCATAGATGATTAAAAAGCTGGTTTTGTTACCGACGGTTGAATCCACTGACACTGTTCCATTGAACCAGTCAGCTGTTCTCTTTCCCGTACTCTCCAGCTGTAAGCATACAATATAAATGAACACATGAAAACATTAAATATTTAAAGTATAAAGTACAGTATATATACAGTACATCCACTATAAGTCATAAAATGGGTAATGAACTTGCCAAACCTGAACTGGTTCTTTCGCGTAATCTCCAGTTGGTATTGTAAGTGAAGCAAATGCATCCACTAACAGATTGGAGGTGATATCATCAGTTGCTATGATAAATTTCCCATCTAATTTCAAAATGGAAGAAAAGAGAATTTTTCATTTGATTGATTTTAAGTGCTGGCATTCACTCACAGACAAATACCGTGGCTGAAAGACAGACACTTTTCAAGCAAATAAAAAATGTGATTTGCATACATTGTGGAACTTAACGTCAACGTTTTGGGGGCCTGTGCAAAACTTGGGGGGTGGGGGTGGGGGAGGATATTGTTCATATATAGTCAAATAATTATTAAAAATCTATTTGGGGTCCAGTTGCTGTTAAAAGGTGTTGATCCTTTGTTTGGTCCTTTCATCTCTGGGATTTTTGTGTTATCACACTTACCAGTCTTGTCCGCCATTTCCTGCAGTTCTTTGGCGGCTTTGGGACCCAAAGCCAAAGTGTGTATAATGGCACCACTTTGTATTGCAGTATGAGAACAATCATTGATGTTGTCTGTTGCCTCACCATCAGTGAGAAAAATAATTTAATCTCCTAATGCATCCTTATTATCTGCTTTAAGCACCTGATGGGTATAAAAAGATATTCATAACATTTCATTTATTATTATACAATTCACACAAACATACAAAATGCATATGAATACAATTAACAGGGCATCTCTAAGGCTTTATTGAGGCCAGTACAGACGTTTGTTGATCCACTTGCTTGTGTTGGCAATGAACTGATAAGATTCTCTCTTGTGGTGTCACTGTCAATAACAGTAAAGGCTTTAAGAGTTGATGCATCAGTACTAAAGGTTACGATTCCCACTTTGCCTTGATCTTCAATGATGTGCCGTATGAAATGTGTGGCGGCTTGCAGCAGTCGAATAATCCTAGAACCCTTGAAAATAAATTATATATCATCAAAGTTAAATTCATGCTTGGGTTTAAAACCCAGACTAATATCTAAACATTAATGTTGAAAATTAATGTGTAAAAATATTAACTCTATCGATGTCAGTTTGGAGAGGAGTAATCTGTTTTTCTGACTACACTGAAAAAAATTTGGAGTAGGATTTACTTAAAAAAAGTTAGGAAAGTTTTTTCACTTAGAAAATGTGAGTAATTTCAATAGAATTCCCAAGTAAAAACGAAACACAAGGAACTGTAGCTTTAATTAGAAAATCTCAAGTAAAGTTTACTTGGAATTTCCCAGTAAATTGTATTGACTGTTTGTTTATATATTTTACTCAAGTAATGCTTATAAATGTTTTTTTACACAATAATCCTAGTAACCTTTACTTTAAATATTATTTTAAAATTACTTGATGTTGTTTATGTATTTAAATGGTGTTCAATAAAATAACACTGACATACATTTTACTTGAATACGTTTATTTCTATGATATCCCTTAAAGATGGAAATATGAAATAAAACAAATAGTAAAACTCCATCAGTTTGATGGTTCTTCTAAATGGTGCACTATAGTGCATTTTACTCCAGTAAACATTGTTAGAACAACCACACAGTGCATTAAAATGCATACACATTTAAACATATAAAACCTTTCTATAAACATAAAACATAAACATTTTACAAAAACCTCAGTTGCAGATATCAAATACAAAAGTGTAAAAGTGCAAATAATGTCAAATAGTAGCTGCCTTTCATTAGCTAACTTTAATTTCACTAAGATTAAACCTAAGGGAACAAAAACATAAAATAAAATAATAATAAAACTCTGCATCGATGGTCTCCAGCATAATAGCATTACTTAAAATGCATAAGAATTGTTATATTAAACAGTACTGTAGTTGAAGTTGTTTTCTGAACAACCTTTCTTGCAAAAAAATAAATAAAATAAAACAGTACAATAAGTGGAAGTAGTGCCCAACTAGCAGATTACATTAGAATCTTTCTATGCAAAGAGTTAACCTTTGGCGAAAATTTTAACGCATCAAGTCCTATAAAGATTTTCTGAAACACTTCGAAAGTGTTTCTCAGCTTTGGGGGATAGCTTAAGTTTAGGGAGTAAATGCAGCCCATGAGTGAAAGACATGCATTTGCGAGATTTTTACATCCCAGCAGCACCTCAGTCCCCTCGATGACAATGATGACATCAGACATACTGGCATCTTCCTCTTCTAAAGATCTGCTCAGTACGATGATTTTCATGACATGACTGGAGAAGGTATCCTTAATCATCTCCCCGCTGATATCCTGTGAAATACACAAATCAGTGCAAAGTGGTTAAAATACTGTACAGTATCAATTATTCAATTTTCCTCAATGGTTTCCTGTTCTGAGACAAACTGTCCACTCTTAAAGGACAACTCCGGTGAAAAATGAACCTAGGGCTAATTAACACATGGTTACCGAGTAGATCGTTCTCTGGGATGCGTTTTCATGATAGTCGAATGTAAAGAGTTATATCTCTAAAAACAGATTATCTTATAACGCTAGAATATGGGGCAGAGAGTAAGATAAAGTAAATCGCTAGTTAATACCACTAACAAGGCTCAAAATAGCCTCACACTACCACGGTAGCATAATGAGGGTCCTTACATGCAAACCAAAGCATTGAGAACTTTTCATTGAGAGCATATTTTTGGTAGTTTTAAGATCCTTCTTATCTGGTAGCAAATCTTTAGAGAGTTTACAATAATGGGATTGCATTTCTTAAAATTTTGAAACGTTTTTTTTGCAAAGAGTGAAAAACCCTGAATATCTCTTTCAATGGCGAGCCACGCAGGAATGTTAGTAGTCCACTCCCCAGGCCCTGCATTGCACCAATACATTAAGGCCTGTACGTTGGCTGCCCAATAATAGTGCTGAAAGTAATGGAGGCCTAGACATCCTACCACTTTTGCCTTACAAATATGAGCTTTAGATATGCGTTGGGCTTTATATCCCCAAATAAATGGCATAATCACAGAATCAAGTGTCTTAAGGAATATCTGAGTTAAAAGAAAAAATATTTTGAAACAAGTAAAGAAATCTTGGTAGGGTGACCATTTTAATTCCATTAACACGGCCAATCATTGTTAACGGGAGTACCCGCCAGGCCTCCACATCCCGCCTCAGTCTGTCTACCATAGCTTTGTTATTTGTTTCATGTAATTTCTTGTATTTTCTGGGCACAGGGACACCAAGATATTTAATTCACTCAAAGTTTTAAAAGGAAGATTATCAATAAAATGCTTTGTAAGCATCTTGGCTAAAACGGCTATTTTATCGTTTCCATGCCCACTGTATACAATGTTCATGAGTCTGCGTACATTATGGAAAGAAAACCTTCCAGTTTGATCAGTACTTCATATTTTCAATGTGATTTCCTTGATATTGTTTGTTAATATATATTATTTGTGTGGAAGAGATAGACCCTCTGCTTTTGACAATAAGACTCCACAAAGACAGGTATATTAAATAAATAAAATAAAAGACAGCTTTATTCATTGCACACAAGGTAAGTAAAACTGTACAGGAGTTTTCTTTGCACACACTAAGAGAAAATTGCGCATACTTATTTTATTGCACATATAAATGTTTTTTGCACATATACATCATTTTTTAACACATATACTTATTTATATCACACATAAACTTAATTATTTTGTACATAACACTAAAGTTTTTCTTGCACATATACTTATTTATATCACACATAAACTTAATTATTTTGCACATAACACTAAAGTTTTTTTTTGCACACATGAAGAGAAAAGCTATGTATAGGAGGTTTGGGGTTCATTAGGAACAGATGAGGAGTCACTATTGTTACAGTATTGTGAGTTAGAGAAGGAGATTCGGGATATAGTAAGAGTTGTTCTTATTAACACACAGATGCTTCAATGCTGGACTGTTGAGGTATCTCTCCCGCAGTGACTGTGTTTCTATTATTTCCCTTTCTTTTCTCATTTTCTCCTCCTGTCGTTCTTTGGTCTTTTTCTCAAGCCAGTGATGAAGAACAAACAATCCTTTTGTTTTGCTGGCAGCTTTGGTCTTCTTTGAACCTTTCAGGTGATCTTGGGTATCTCCAGCGGGACCATTAGGAGCTGTCATGATGATGTTTTCATGAGCGTCTTCCTCCTTCTGAAGGGTTTGTTGTTTGTCAGTGTTGCTCTCTGGATGGGATTTTCTCACAGGTGTCTCCTGCTGCTCTGGAGCTTCTGGCTGGACTTCATCCATTTCACTTTCACTCTCCAGCATCTCCGTGTTCTCCATCCAACAAAACATCGGTTGATCTTTTATCACGGGCTTCGGTCTTCTGTGTCTGGTGTCCTTCAGCTCAAATGGAGAGATGAACTTCACATCAGGCTCATCAGACTCGCTGTTATCATTAATGTCCATGACGATGAGATCAGACTGCGATGAAGGTGCTGACAGTGATATCGCCTCGGTATATTTATATGGGATGTAAGGAGATGATCCTGAAGAATGAAGACATTGAGAGTTGCTATGTTTTATCTCGACATAATGCACTCTTGTCACATCTGATACACTTTCTCTTACCTGAATCATCCGTGTCTTTGGCATTGTTCAGTTTCTTCTGTGATCGTTCACTCTCCAGCATCTGTTTGTTCTCCTCCATCCAACTAAACATCGGTTGTTTTTTCCTCATGGACTTAGGCCTTCTCTGTCTGGTGTCATTCAGCACAAATGGAGAGATGATATGCACCTCATCTTCATCTTCAATGTCCACGAGGACCAGGCGTGTAAAGAGATCAGACGGTGACGTGACCAGCGGTTCAGGCACTGATGAATGATGGGATTTGACCCTCTCAGCTGTTGGAACTGGTGTTGGTGGACCAGCTGATATTGGCAAAGGAGATGAAGTGAGTGATGATGATTTTAGTTTCATCTTGTCATACATCACTAGACTTTCTCTTACCTTCATATTTTGTCACCTCCGTCTGTTCAGGATTCTGGTCGGGTAAGGCAGGTCGATGAAACCCTGATGAATGAAGAGATGGAGAGAGTCTCAAGGTTTTACCTCAACATACAAAGTGTTTCAACTGTGAAATCTTTATAAACTTTCTGTTACCTTCAGGATCCATGTTTTCAGCTTCCTTGATGAGTTTCCTCCTTGAACGTCTCATCTTTGCTCTCTCAGGTGATGAAGTTGATGGTTTAGGATCAAAACGTCTCACCAGCGGTTCAGGCACTGATGAAGGATGGGATTTTGAGAGTGACAAGGTTTTAACTCAGCACAATGCACTCTTGTCGCATCATTATAAACTTTTTCTTACCTTCATGATCCGTTTTCTTGTCACCCTTCTTCAGTTTATTTGCTGAACGTTTCTCCTCTGATCTCTCAGGTGATGAAGTCGCGGGTTGAGGATTAACACGTATCACCAGCGGTTTAGGCGCTGATGAATGAAGAGAAAGAGAGTTTCAAAGTTTTACCTCGACAAATTTGATATTGTCATGTCTTTATAAATGTTTTCTTACCTTCATGATCCATGTTTTCAGCTTCCTTCCTCTGTTCCCTCCTTGAACGTCTCACCTCTGATCTCTCAGGTGTTGCAGTTGAGGGTCGAGGATGAACATGTATAACCAGCGGTTCCAGCCTTGATGGATGACAGGATTTTACCCTCTCAGCCGCTGAAGCTGGTGGGCATGGAGCAACTTGTATCGATGTAGGAGGTAGTGAAAGTGTTAAGGTATCGATGCTCAATGGAGAAGCGTCTCGGGATTCCTTCCTAGACTTTCTGTGAACCGCAGGACTTGTTTTGGTGTCAGTCTGCATCTTCTTCATCTCTCTCTTGAGTTCCGATACGTTCACGTGTTGCTCTGAATCTTTGGCTCTTTTCTTGGTTTTCTTTGACCTCACAGGTATTGAAACAGAGTTTTTCACCAGCGGTTTTAGTGTTGACTCTCTCCTTATACCTTCAGCATCATCTGTCTTTCTCTCTCTCTTCCTCATCTCTCTCCTACCTTCCCTGTCTTTCTTTCTCCCTCGAATACTTTCAGTCTTTGTTTCAGATGTGCTGTCCTCCAGACTCTCTGAGATCACTCCCTCTTGCTCTCTTATGGAGTATCTTTTCTTGATCTTCCTCATTTGTTTGTCACGTCTGGAACTTGTCGGTGTGGAGTCATCTTGACGCTGTGCTCCTCTCTGTTCTTGCTCCTGTACAGTGTTGGTTATAAAAGTTACTAAGTAATTAGTTACTGTAATTCAATTACATTCCCCTTGAAAAAAACTAAGTAAGGGATTACTCTTATTTTTCTGTAATTTAAATACAGTTTCTGTAATATATTCAATAGTGAAAATGACATCAACACTAAGTCTAAGTTTAAAATGTGTGCTTTAATGTATCCTTCTCACATTGGTATACTTTGGTCAGTTAATAAGAATAATTTATGTAGTTTTTTTTTGAAATAATGAATTAAGCCGTTTCATGTCTAATGCTAATCGAGATCGAGGATGTAGAAAGTAATTAGGAATAAGTAATGAAATACTTTTTGGATGGAGTTATTTGTACAGTAATGTAATAACACTATTGAATATGTGATTAGTAACTAGTAATTATCACTTTTTCAGAGTAACTTACCCAACACTGCTCCAGTGTTTGGTTGCATTCCGGATCTGGCGTCTGGTGGCCCAAACATCCACAGATCACTTGTCCCATGATATCAAACTTCACCAAAGCAGCCTACTTACTTTAATACTAAACTAAGAAAAGTATTTATGGTACTTTTTTGCAAACCGCAAATGTAAAAGTAATCGCGAATACAAACTAGTAACTCCGGCACTTGCTCGCGCTGTCAACAAATTTAGGCTACGGTGATCTCTGACGTCATCGACAATATTAGTAACCAATGGAAACCAAAGTAATCCTTAAATATAAACATAAACCATTGAACTAGAGACATAAAACACAATAATCATTTAAATAGGAATGTTTTGTCGATTTGTAACAGCTGAAAGCATTAGTCAAATGTTTAACAAGCAGAGAACACGAATCAGTGACTGTAAATAAAGTTTAGGGTGTAAAAGACGCCATCTGTGCATTATTTAAACGAATCTGTTAGATTAAATAAACCGCTCGCGTTGAACATCCAAGTATCGCGAGATCACGCTGCTCCCGTTTGACGTGTGATCTGCGCAGAGCAGCTGGGGTGATTTAAATCTTGATGTTTCCATTGTCGATGGTAAAAGTTTGGTGTGAGATTTATCAATAAAGTCGTAGACTGTATGTTACGCTCCACGTGTGTTTTGTGTACATTGTATTGTTTTTCGCTCTCCTGTCTTTCTGTATCCCTTTCGGCTCCACTTCTAGGTTGGTGTTTATTGGCTGACTCGACTGCCAATCATCATTCTAACGTCATGACGTCCTGCCAATCGGCTGGCGTGCCAGGTGTATTTAACGACGCGAGTTGATTGTATGTGTTTGTGTGCGTGCGCGCGCGCCATGCCAGCTTGCTGCAACGCGGTCAGCTGTTTGTGGTCGACACCCATTGTTTGATTCTTAACGTACCTAGTCTTATGAAGTCATGCGTTGTGTTATGTGATTCAATCTATTAATAGATTTATTATTTGACATTTGATTTCTATCGAGTTCTTTGAGGATGCATGTCAGTCTATGAGAGTGTGACGTCACCCTTGTATTTTTGTTCGTAGATTATATTAGTTTAGTTTGGCGTCGTATATGCTAAAGATTTCGGTTTTATTTTCAAATTTATTTTGTTAGTAAGTTTAGAGGTTAGTGTAAGGGTTGTTTTATTTTGTTTCTTTCTTTAATTTGGGCGACAATCCTTTTCGTGTTGTAATCCATATATTTTTGTTTCTGTAATTATGTGTATTTTTCTTCAACGCGACTAGTAAATACTATTGAACTTTATAATCTCTGTTCGGTGTCCTTTTTGATCTGCACCACACCCGGTAACAGTTGTCTCGTATAAATGTTACGGTATCATCCCTTTTTAACATCAGACACGTAACACTCAACCAGAAGAGAAACGAAAAAACTCAGATGTGAGCTCAGTCTCAGTATTATATACACTAGACTTACAGCTCCATTCTAAAATGTACATGTAGATGTTTATGAATATTCTCTTATGTTAGTAACAGATGTGAGGGAGTTTATATTGGTTTATAGTTTGCCTAAAGCAGCTCTAGTGTGTATTTTCTTTCTTTATATGCTGTAATATTATTTAAACTAATGTGAAGCTTTGTCTTGAAAGTTTTTATAATAGATTGTGCTTGTTTTCTGCTTGTGTTTATTCCAGGTGTGTTTTACACGAGCTGTGAACACCAGATGTCGCTCATCTCATCTACAGTTCCTGTGCCCAGTTGCATAAAGCACCTTAAGTTTTTCTTAAGTGATTTCCCTTTACCAAAGACAACAGGAGAATAACTTAAGTAAAGCTTAAGGTATATTTAAAGGTACACTTATGCAAGCGGGCCCTGGACTTCACAGGTTGAGTGCGTGTCACATGTGCAGATATATTCTGGCGTATAAGTGGCGTACTGTGTAAAATATTTAATTTCCATAAATATTTACACAAAGATTCATGAAACAAAAGGACAGACTTATTTAATATATATTTATATAAATCACAGTGAAATGTATAAGGGTGCAGCTTATCTCTTAATGTATTTTTGGAGGCTACTGTTCCTGAGACAGCGTGAGAGGTTGAAAGTTTAAAATCCTCCCTCCTTCTCTCATGATCAGGTTTTAGAGGCGACGCACCCGTTTGGGTCCGGGCAGAATTCTGAACCTTGACAGCGTCTTAGCGACCACCACCTTTGTTCTGCCATAGAAAAGTTCTCGACCGATGCAGTTCCTAGCAGACATACACAGAAGAGAAACAGTTGAAGGATCTGATTGGTGAGTCCAACTTAGATGAACTGTCTTAATGAACAAGATTCATTTGTGAGTCTATTCTATAGTGTGAACTGTACCTGGGTCCTGCAGAGAATGCTATTAAAGCATGAGGTGATCTTTCCTTTGGCCTCTGCGAATCAAAACGAATGGGGTCAAACACCTGAAGAGAGAGACTGCAGACATCATTCCCAATGTTCTCATTTGTTTCAGTGTCGATGAGTGCAAGTTTTTCCTATGGATCGGATCGCTCCAGATAATAGGATTACAATGAACACCGGAAAATACTTATCAAGCACAAACCTCCTACAGATAGAAAAATATGATGGAATGAAAAGGTCTCCTGGAATCTTCATGTCTTCATCGGGTCAGAGCCAGAATGGGCGGCTGAACCGTCAAACTCTCCTTAATGCACATGGTGGTAAACGTAAGCTGACTGAGGTCATCTCTACAGCCAATCAAAATGTGATGTAATTACCTCAGGGGTCATGATCGAGGAGGAGGAGATTCCAAAGGCTTTTAACTAAAGTAATATTTGCATGTTTTGTTACACTTAACTGATTAAATAAGCTATTCCTAATAATAAAAAAATAATTTCTAGAAATCATCTTGCGACCCCTACTTTGGGAACCCCTGCATTAACACACCGCAATTCAGACTGCGCTGTTGTTACACTTCAGTGAGGTGATGTCATCCGTCTCTCTGTCCTGCAGCAGTGATGTGACTTCAGCAGGACAGCGGTCCTGTTAGGTTGTAGAAGATCCAGGAGAGGGCGGAGTTGTGATATGGTTTTTTCAACATTTATCACCCTGCACATGACCCCCCAAATCAAATGTAGTGATGGTCAATCCAGCAATTGTTAACTCCTCAGATGCTAAAAAAGCGAAGAAACAACAGTTTAACAGACTTCCTGTACAAACCTGCGAAAAAACAACTTAACACTGCCTTTAAGAAAATATGTTTGAATTTGTCTTTAATTATAAATTAACTGCTGCTAAATAAATGTTTGGGCACACCTAATGAATATGTGTCACAATTTTTTTACACACTTTATTATGTGGAAGTGACTGTCCAACTTTACAATTTTATTTTAAGTAGTTGCAAACTTTCAGTCGACTGTGTCTCAACATTTGAATGATAGTGAAAATTAAAGACTTAATTTACCTAAAAACTGAAGTTTTCTTCTAAAGCCTCTGTAGATCCAGTCAAATAGAAATGACATTGCAAATGTGTCACCTGATATAACAAAAATCAGATATCAATGCACCATAAAGTTACCACGTGATCATCACACAACAAATCTAAAAGTAAAAAAAAGTAATTCAGTTTTATGCTTAACATGTTATGAATAGTATTCACGGACAGGATAACATTGTTGCCAATAATACTGGGTAACTTGAATCTTGTTTCATATTTAATTATTTTAATTTACTATTATTTGCTTTAGTTTTCTGTCATTGTTATTGTATAAGCAGTGACAATAACACCAGTCACAAATTCCAATGAAATTCACCTCTAAACTGGCATTGTGATGCACACTTAAATCTATACATTATACCGATTAAGATGTGTTTTCCTAACCTTTTCAATAAAAATCCTCCATACCGACACAAACTAAAGCAACACAAATGACGCTTTTAAAGAACCACAGCAAAAATCAACATTTTTAATAAAATTTCTTATTTTAAGGAAAGTGACACTCACAGAGTGTTTGCTTGAACAGATTGTCTTTTTTGTTGACCTTTGACCTTGTCAGTACCTTTTTATTATCAATGCCAATAAACCAATATAACACACAGAAACTATTGAAAACAATATTGATAGTTACATTTCACAATAATCAATATCACACAATGAGGAAGAGAAAAAAACAAACAACAAAATGAAACAAGGCAGAGGGAGGAATTAAATAGGATTAAACCTTGAGAGCATTTTTTGACTTTTTAATTATTTTTTTGTTCTTTATGGACACAAAGGTCTAAATATAGGCATGAAAATCAACCAGAAAATTGACAATAGTAGATATTTACCAAATATTTGCATTTGTGAATACAACATTAACCAAGTATAATAAAAAGATTAATATTATATTGAATACTATAGAAAAGCATTAAATTACATCAAAAGAATTAAAATATATTCTGATATTTCACAAAAAAGATTAATAATTGTGTCTTCCTTAATATTTTCTAGATTGCTATCAGTACTATTAGAGGGATAACATCTACAGTATGTAATATTTTCAATGTGATTTCCTTCATCTTGTTTTATAATATATATTATTTGTCTGGAAGAGATAGACCTTCTGCTTTTGACAAAAGACTCGACCAGTGAGAGACAGGTCTCTTTCTAGCCATGAACTGAACTTTTCCTAAAAAGGTCTTTTATGGGATTGAGTTCAAGCTCTGCAGGAATCATATTTGAATCTAAAGACACTTTTATTCCCAAATAATTAATCGCATCTTTAATCAGAATTTATATGCCATACAAAAGAGTTAAACGTAGGAGGGAGACATTTGTTTTTTCAAGTAGCTCACAAATGAAATTCAAATTAATTTAGAAAAAAAGTTCAAAACTATAAAGACTTAAATAGCACTCATTGCTTTTTTACGCTGAGTTGCGTTTTAACGACTGAATCGGGTGGATTTTTTCATTTGGATGCTTTAACATGCCTGTAAAGTGTAGGGACAGGTTTGTGAGCATATTTTGAAAATGACCAGCCCATAGAATACCTTCAAAGTTTGGTATCAGACACGCATGAGACAACTTCTGCTCAGGATCACCTGTTCGTCCAAGAAGCATTTGATGGCTGGAGACATCAGCTGGCACTGCTCACTCGAACACACCTGCGTGAAGCTCTCGCTTAACGTTGAGATGTATTTAATGTAATCGTTAAGTAAAATTCAGACGAAAAGTGAAGCGGTTCATCCTCACGAGGTGACGGTTCTTGCGTTTATTCTATTTGGGAGTTTGATAGACGTTAATGGTCGTTGTGTGGAAAAGCTGTGAAGTATCTCACAGGACATGAGGGTGAGTAAATGACAGAAATCTATGTAATAATATAATTTTATATCAAACAATGACAAATGTACAACTTAAAGAATGTGAATTTAAACAAAGAAAAGTTTATTCATTGCACACAAGGTAAGTAAAACTGTACAGGAGTTTTCTTATTTCATTACACATATAAATGTTTTTTTTTGCATATACTTCATTTTTTTTGCACATATACTTCATTTTTTAACACCTATACTTATTTATATCACACATAAACTTAATTATTTTGCACATAACACTAAAGTTTTTCTTGCACATATTCTTATTTATATCACACAGAAACTTAATTATTTTGCACATAACACTTAAGTTTTTTTTTTCACACATAAAGAGAAAAGCTATGTATAGGAGGTTTGGGGTTCATGAGGAGCAGATGAGGAGTCACTATTGTTACAGTATTGTGAGTTATAGAAGGAGATTCGGGATATAGTAAGAGTTGTTCTTATTAACACACAGATGCTTCAATGCTGGACTGTTGAGGTATCTCTCCCGCAGTGACTGTGTTTCTATTATTTCCCTTTCTTTTCTCATTTTCTCCTCCTGTCGTTCTTTGGTCTTTTTCTCAAGCCAGTGATGAAGAACAAATAATCCTTTTGTTTTGCTGGCAGCTTTGGTCTTCTCTGAACCTTTCAGGTGATCTTGGGTATCTCCAGCGGGACCATTAGGAGCTGTCATGATGATGTTTTCATGAGCGTCTTCCTCCTTCTGAAGGGTTTGTTGTTTGTCAGTGTTGCTCTCTGGATGGGATTTTCTCACAGGTGTCTCCTGCTGCTCTGGAGCTTCTGGCTGGACTTCATCCATTTCACTTTCACTCTCCAGCATCTCTGTGTTCTGCATCCAACAAAACATCGGTTGATCTTTTATCATGGGCTTCGGTCTTCTGTGTCTGGTGTCCTTCAGCTCAAATGGAGAGATGAACTTCACATCAGGCTCATCAGACTCGCTGTTATCATTCATGTCCACGACGATGAGATCAGCCTGGGATGAAGGTGCTGACAGTGATATCGCCTCGGTATATTTATATGGGATGTAAGGAGATGATCCTGAAGAAGGAAGACATTGAGAGTTGCTATGTTTTATCTCGACACAATGCACTCTTGTCACATCTGATACACTTTCTCTTACTTGAATGGTCCGTGTCTTTGGCATTGTTCAGTTTCTTCGCTGATCTTTCACTCTGCAGCATCTGTTTGTTCTCCTCCATCCAACTAAACATCGGTTGTTTTTTCCTCATGGACTTAGGTCTTCTCTGTCTGGTGTCATTCAGCACAAATGGAGAGATGATATGCACCTCATCTTCATCTTCAATGTCCACGAGGACCAGGCGTGTAAAGAGATCAGATTGTGACGTGACCAGCGGTTCAGGCACTGATGAATGATGGGATTTGACCATCTCAGCTGTTGGTGCTGGTGTTGGTGGAACAGCTGATATTGGCAAAGGAGATGAAGTGAGTGATGATGTTTTTAGTTTCATCTTGTCATACATCACTAGACTTTCTCTTACCTTCATATTTTGTCACCTCCGTCTGTTCAGGATTCTGGTCGGGTGATTCAGGTCGATGAAACCCTGATGAATGAAGAGATGGAGAGAGTCTCAAGGTTTTATCTCAACATACAAAGTGTTTCAACTGTGAAATCTTTATAAACTTGCTGTTACCTTCAGGATCCATGTTTTCTGCTTCCTTCCTCAGGTTCCTCCTCGAACGTCTCATCTTTGATCTCTCAGGTGATGAAGTTGATGGTTTAGGATCAAAACGTCTCACCAGCGGTTCAGGCACTGATGAAGGATGGGATTTAGAGAGTGACAAGGTTTTAACTCAGCACAATGCACTCTTGTCGCATCATTATAAACTTTTTCTTACCTTCATGATCCGTTTTCTTGTCACCCTTCTTCAGTTTATTTGCTGAACGTTTCTCCTCTGATCTCTCAGGTGATGAAGTCGCGGGTTGAGGATTAACACGTATCACCAGCGGTTTAGGCGCTGATGAATGAAGAGAAAGAGAGTTTCAAAGTTTTACCTCGACAAGTTTGATATTGTCATTTCTTTATAAATGTTTTCTTACCTTCATGATCCATGTTTTCAGCTTCCTTCGTCCGTTTCCTCCTTGAACGTCTCACCTCTGATCTCTCAGGTGTTGCAGTTGAGGGTTGAGGATGAACATGTATAACCAGCGGCTCCAGCCTTGATGGATGACAGGATTTTACCCTCTCAGCTGCTGAAGCTGGTGGGCATGGAGCGACTTGTTTCGGTGTAGGAGGTAGTGAAAGTGTTAAGGTATCGATGCTCAATGGAGAAGCGTCTCGGGACTCCTTCTTAGACTTTCTGTGAACCGCAGGACTTGTTTTGGTGTCAGTCTGCATCTTCTTCATCTCTCTCTTGTGTTCCGATACGTTCACGTGTTGCTCTGAATCTTTGGCTCTTTTCTTGGTTTTCTTTGACCTCACAGGTACTGAAGCCGAGTTTTTCACCAGCGGTTTCAGAGTTGACTCTCTCCTTATACCTTCAGCATCATCCGTCTTTCTCTCTCTCTTCCTCATCTCTCTCCTACTTTCCCTATCTTTCTTTCTTCCTCGAATACTTTCAGTCTTTGTTTCCGATGTGCTGTCCTCCAGACTCTCTGAGATCACTCCCTCTTGCTCTCTTATGGAGTATCTTTTCTTGATCTTCCTCATTTTCTTGTCACGTCTGGAACTTGTCGGTGTGGAGTCAACTTGACGCTGTGCTCCTCTCTGTTCTTGCTCCTGTACAGTGTTGGTTATAACTAGTTACTAAGTAATTAGTTACTGTAATTCAATTACATTCCCCTTGAAAAAAAGTAAGTAAGGGATTGCTCTCATTTTTCTGTAATTTAATTACAGTTTCTTGTGATGTAATTGAACTAAATACTGTGTAATATATTCAATAGTGAAAATGACATCAACACTAAGTCTAAGTTTAAAATGTGTGCTTTAATGTATCCTTCTCACATTGGTGTACTTTGGTCAGTTAATAAGAATAATTTATGTAGTTATTTAATTGAAATAATGAATTAAGCCATTTCATGTCTAATGCTAATCGAGATCGAGGATGTAGAAAGTAATTAGGAATAAGTAATGAAATACTTTTTGGATGGAGTTATTTGTACAGTAATGTAATAACAATATTGAATATGTAATTAGTAACGAGTAATTATCACTTTTTCAGAGTAACTTACCCAACACTGCTCCAGTGTTTTGTTGCATTCGTGATCTGGCGTCTCGTGGCCCAAGCATCCACAGATCACTTGTCCCATGATATCAAACTTCACCAAAGCAGCCTACTTACTTTAATATTAAACTAAGAAAAGTATTTATGGTACTTTTTTTGCAAACCGCAAATGTAAAAGTAATCGCGAATACAAACTAGTAACTCCGGCACTTGCTCGCGCTGTCAACAAATTTAGGCTACGGTGATCTCTGACGTCATCGACAATATTAGTAACCAATGGAAACCAAAGCAATCCTTAAATATAAACATAAACCATTGAATTAAAGACATAAAATACAATGATCATTTAAATAAGAATGTTTTGTCGATTTGTAACAGCTGAAAGCATTAGTCAAATGTTTAACAAGCAGAGAACACGAATCAGTGACTGTAAATAAAGTTTAGGGTGTAAAAGACGCCATCTGTGCATTATTTAAACGAATCTGTTAGATTAAATAAGCCGCTCGCGTTAAACATCCAAGTATCGCGAGATCACGCTGCTCCCGTTTAACGTGTGATCTGCGCAGACCAGCTGAGGTGATTTAAATCTTGATGTTTTCATTGTCGATGGTAAAAGTTTGGTGTGAGATTTATCAATAAAGTCGTAGACTGTATGTTACGTTCCGTGTGTGTTTTGTGTACATTGTATTGTTTTTCGCTCTCCTGTCTTTCTGTGTCCCTTTCGGCTCCACTTCTAGGTTGTTGTTTATTGGCTGACTCGACTGCCAATCATCATTCTGACGTCATGACGTCCTGCCAATCGGCTGGCGTGCCAGCTGCATTTAACGACGCGAGTTGATTGTATGCGTTTGTGTGCGTGCGCGCGCGCCATGCCAGCTTGCTCCAAAGCGGTCAGCTGTTTGTGGTCGACACCCATTGTTTGATTCTTAACGTACCTAGTCTTATGAAGTCATGCGTTGTGTTATGTGATTCAATCTATTAATAGATTTATTATTTGACAATTGATTTCTATCGAGTTCTTTGAGGATGCATGTCAGTCTATGAGAGTGTGACGTCACCCTTGTATTTTTGTTCGTAGATTATATTAGTTTAGTTTGGCGTCGTATATGCTAAAGATTTCGGTTTTATTTTCATATTTATTTTGTTAGTAAGTTTAGAGGTTAGTGTAAGGGTTGTTTTATTTTGTTTCTTTCTTTAATTTGGGCGACAATCCTTTTCGTGTTGTAATCCATATATTTTTGTTTCTGTAATTATGTGCATTTTTCTTCAACGCGACTAGTAAATACTATTGAACTTTATTATCTCTGTTCGGTGTCTTTTTGATCTGCACCACACCCGGTAACAGTTGTCTCGTATAAATGTTACGGTATCATCCCTTTTTAACATCAGACACGTAACACTCTACAAGAAGAGAAACGAATAAAACTCAGATGTGAGCTCAGTCTCAGTATTATATACACTAGACTTACAGCTCCATTCTAAAATGTACATGTAGATGTTTGGAGAGATTTAGTCCATCGGTGTATTATTGAACATTTCTATTATGTTAGTAACAGATGTGAGGGAGTTTATATTGGTTTAAAGTTTGCCTAAAGCAGCTCTAGTGTGTATTATCTTTCTTTATATGCTGTTATATTATTTAAACTAATGTGAAGCTTTTTCTTGAAAATGTTTATAATAGATTGTGCTTGTTTTCTGCTTGTGTTTATTCCAGGTGTGTTTTACACGAGCTGTGAACACCAGATGTCGCTCATCTCATCTACAGTTCCTGTGCCCAGTTGCATAAAGCACCTTAAGTTTTTCTTAAGTGATTTCCCTTTACCAAAGACAACAGGAGAATAACTTAAGTAAAGCTTAAGGTATATTTAAAGGTACACTTAAGGGAAAATTACACTTAAGGTGCTTTATGCAAGCGGGCCCTTGCAAAGCTAGAACTTCGATGTCAGTATGCAATCTCATATAATTAAGCAGCAGTATGAACACTATTCATATTCATTAATATAGACTATTGTCCTCAATTTAGCCATTTAAAAAAAGATACAAAAATTGGAGAGTCAGTATCCTTTGAAAGTGACATAGTATATTGATGAAATTGATGGCTGGTCACAGCTGAATGGTCAGCTGAAGCATACAATTTTAATTATTTGGGTCATAATCATATTGATACTGGTTTGAGTAAGGCCACACTAAAGTGGTACTGTGGTCATAGCAGAGACCTCTGCAAAAACATCTGCATATGGCTATCCGCCACCAACAGGCCATTTAATCGCCCTGTCTTAGTACAGAAAAGGGAAAATTGTACATAGGGTTTATTTTCCACAATCCAAGGGCTCTGTTTTGTTCCCATACTTTACCTCTCAAGCACTAACAAAACACAGATTCATCACTGAGCCAGGCCAGTTGAGATCCATATAACTATTCTTTACCATTTTTAAATGGTAAGCTCACATGCACAATAGACCTATAAGTCTTTCCTTAGTTTCGATTGTTCTTGTTTTGTCTTCTGTGCCCGATTTCCTCATCAGTTAATTAGTATCTCACCTGATTCTGTTTTAACTGATTATGCTACCCTATTAAAGCCTGTTTGTTCATTTAGTTCATTGTCCAATATTGTTTTTACGTGTTAATGGATGGCTGTATGTGTCTGCTCCTGGTTTATCATTTTCAATTATTCTGAACTATCTTTGGAATTGTACTTTGTCATGTGTTTGGATAATACAGCTTCTGTGACAATAAGAGACTTTCTGTTCACAAAACCACAGCTGATTGCAGCTAATATGCAGAATGCTCTTGACATTAAAACTCTAGGTATGCTTCCAAAGGATAACATAAGAAAAATGTATTATTCATATTTTTAATGTGTACTCTATGATACAATATTTGGTGAACCCCCGAGTGGCTGGTAGTAGTGCGTGTAGAGTTCGTAATATGGAGGTTTAGGGAGCCATCCAAAATGAACATGGCTTCATGGGTGTCCCTGTTGTTGAGATTGATACTAGAAAGAGGCGACTGGAGGAGGAAGCCGGCTGTAGCAGAGCGCCTGATGGAGGCTCGTGCTGGGGTGATCATGCTATGATTCTTGATTCCGTAGAAAGTCGTAGGTGGCAGAAAGCGAGGCAATTGAGGGTTCGATTGGCTTCCCTGATGATGGAGCGATCTGACCTGATGTAGCTTTTGAAAGCTTCCGATGTCCAGCGCCCTAGTGCTTGGATTTGAGACTGCGAGACGCCTTTTTTGTGCGGCTGTGGTTGCAGCGCCTATGCAGAAGGAGGGGCCGGAAATGTGGTCTACGGGGATGCCGGATACGAGAAGGATGGCTTTGAGGTGCTTTTGGAACCTGAGGCGTGTAACTGGGCGGTTAGACTCGTCGACGAAGAGAGGACCCGATGTGGTTTTGGTCTGGGATTTCCTGAAGTGAAGGTAGGCTAGGAGGGTCTGATAAGGTCGAATCAGTGAGTGGAGATTGAATATGTAGATGAAATGTCCTATCCTGGTCTGGTCATACTTGCTCTGTTTAATGGAGAAGGACATCGTCTCTGAATCGAGTACTGACAGGTCCGATACCGTTGGATGTGATAGAGGGTAGAAGATGGATGTGGTGGAAATTTCCAAACATCTTAGAAAGCCGAAGAATGCTAGGATAAACAGTGTCGAGTGTGCAATTGACGTATTTGGAGTGGTATCCTTTACGGAGGTTTGAAATGCATCTGGTTAATATATCCAGGGTTATAGGTTGCCTTGCATCCTGGAGTTTTCCATGCAGTGAGATAAGATTGGAGGGTCCTGAGGGAGACGGCATGGATGATAGAGTTTAGAGAAGCTTCGAGGAGGGTTTGTAGGGGTTGGTTAACCGGAATATTGGCTCTGAATAGGGAGGTACCGGTGTTGGCAAAGGGTCTGCTTCGGGTGCAACCAGCCTGAACTTCTGTCAAGATCGGAGATCTGATGTTCCCTGAAACTGGAGGCGGTTCCAACGCTGGTGCGTTAACCGGCACTGGTATTGCTGTCGCCGTAGCAAATGAGAAGTTTGATCGGCTCTGCGGAAGAGAGAAAAGTGGGGATGACGGCCACCTGAGAGGCTAGCGGAGTCATGCTCGCGCTAGCAGCGAGTTCTAAGGGGGCAGGGAAATGGCCGAGAACCGGCACCTGCAGCGCTTGCGGAGACAGACTCGCACTAGTGGTCGACGGAGGCGCCATGGGCCAAGAGCCAGGGGCGGGGAATGGGAGAGAAAGCACCGGAGCTCCGGGTGCTTGCGAGCTTATGTCGCCTGGGTAACCAGCATTGTCAGCTGCTGCGTTGTTGGGAGATGTGTGCTGGGATGCGGAGTGAAGGACAAGCTACTGGAAGCTCCCGACTGGGGGTCCATAGCATCCGGGGAATCTTTGGTACTACCCACGCTCGCTGATGGCCTGCTACTGCAACCTGACGATCGTGGCTCTTTCTTGTGAGGGAATGACGACATGTGCAGCCGGAATCTGATGCAGAAAGTCTGCAGACTTGTTTGCTTCTGACCAGGGACTGCCCGAATAGCCCATATGGCAGGCGTGTGATGATGTTGATTGTCGCATGGTGAGGTTTGTGAACGTATAATGTCTCTGAAACCTAGGGAACGCACAAGGTCTGTTTCCAAAAGTTAAAACGATTGTTACGAGCTTACGTCGATAGTGATGAAGTCGCTGAAATTGATACCTCTGCATGAAGATGGAGTTAATCCGGAGTGTGCAAGATGCTTAGCTGTGGAGGTTGAGCATGTTACGGACACCCCAATAAATTTGCTGTTTTAACTTCAAATGGCTGTGCACACTGTATGGGTTGAACACAATGAATTATTTCGGAGTCAACATAGCAGCTGGTGTTTTATTCCAAGATGCGGTTGTGTTCATGTAGAGAGACAATTAAGGGAGATCTTGCAGTGAAGCAACCAGTAAATATGCTTAGGCGTCCTGCTGTTTGTCTAACTTAAGTTAACAGCGGCAAGCATTGACCTTGTTCGAGCATGTACGATTTAAAACGTGATGACTGTATGGACGCATAAACATGAACAGAAAAGGAATTTAAGCTGTTCAACCAAAGTGACTGCTGGTGTACAGTTTACGAGGTTTAGTTCACTCATTACAAAGTCTTGTTGTCTGCCCAACAGATACAGAAAATAAGTCATTAAGAGCCTATTTATTGTGCATTTGGCTGTAATGCAATAAAATAAAGCTGTATACAACCACTGAGAGAGTATAAATATGAAGCGGAACTAAAGTGCATGGCTAGTCCGATATAACGTGATGACATCACTGATGTGCAATTTAGTACTTGACGTCTTCGGGCGACATTTAGCTTCATTTCGGTCAGGCTTAGCCATTTCAAATGAAAGAAATTGGCAACACTGGTTCACTGGACAGCACGGGCACAGAGTTTATACATAAAACATTGTCCCTGTAAAATAAACAATAAAGTGCGCTCGTGCCGGCCAGCGATATACCATTCTTGAGCGCAGCCGAGGCGACGGCATGAAGGATAAAACTAAATGTACTTTCGAGTAAAACGATTGTACTCACCCAGCTTCTTGTGTTTCGCCGGTTCAAACCCAAGTAAACTCAGTTTATAAATACATTGTGATTTATCGGAAAGGAGTCGTGGAATTTAGGGTTGATCATAGTGACTGCATGGAACAACAGAATTAATTATTTACCCCAAGATGATTGTTTCTCTTCGCAGAAAATGAGTGTAAACCCGTTGAAACGACATCGTATTGGCATTGGCTTATTGCATTGATCGGTTCAAAATGCGGCGACCTTGGGAGCCTTTATAGCAAATGCTCACCGGTCCAGCCTGCGTCTGAAACACTGCTGTCCCTGCAGCTCTCGCTAGCAGCGCTCGCGTTTACAACGAGCCGGAGTTGAGTAGCGAGCTAGCGTGCCGGTAGCACTTGCATAATGGAACGAACAATAACGCTACTTATTCCAGCGGGAATACGGAATCACATCCCGAAACTGCGGGGAAGACGTATTGGAAATGTTGCGTTACGGATCGGGCCTGTCGCGTGGCTGCGCAGCGTTTAAAGATCCGTAAGGACCCGTGAATACATGATGTCCTTCCTGTGTTGATGAACTCATTAAGAGTTTGGTTTTCTTTTGTATATAGTTGTCGAAAAGCGGAAAGAAATGTATAATGTCAACAAGCTGCTGTTTTGCGTGTGCGTCTATGGGCATTGCAGTTGCGAAACGTTCGAGACATTGTCATTAGCCTACTCGTAGAGAATCCTCGGACATTATAGCGAACTCGCTAGGGCTGATTGTGTAAACGCTGTGATTGCCGATTATATACCAGCCGGCTTATTATATGCTCCGGCTCCTCCCGACCTTTGTTAATTCAACATCATTAAATAATAATAATAAAGTGTTTGTCGTTAAATTGGCATTTTTTAATACAGTATTAATTAGGTGAGTTAATTACAAGACAACTCATTCTAGAATAAAAGCATTTGATATGCAGTTATTGTATTAGTAGTGTAGGCACAGTATATGATTGTAAATGAAAAGATAAAAGTGATATAATTTTAAGAATTGATATTTTGCAAAAATAAACTGCATATAATTCTTGTGTATACATACGTAGCAGAGTAATCATTAATCATCAAAAAAAGTCCTGAATATTCATGTTTTAAGAGTAAGAGTGACGGTGTATTTCCACTATAGCGGAGCGTGCCGCACGCAACGCTGCAACGTGTTCACTATGGGGAGTGTCAGTACACAACGGTAGAGTACGCCTCCAAAACAATATTTCCACCTTGTTTGCCTTTTCTCTTCTTATTATGATGACGGTTTTGGCGCCATGTAGGCTACCACCCTTATAAAACAAAAACAATGGGCATTGCAATCATAGAGCAAATTTGTTCAGGCTAATTTGATATTTAGTCTTCAAAAATGGGCTGTTTAGAAATAATCATGAATATTCATGAAATATCTCAACGCCTTTTCCGCCCCGCTGTTAGACCCATGATGCCCCACATGAGCGTCAAACTCCCATCTCATTGGATTGAATGGAGACGCTCCGCACGCTTCGCGCCAATGGAAACGCAGCGTGAGAAATAGAGGACATGGCCGCGAAGCAGGTAAAACATGTCTGAAAACCAGTGAAAATATCTTCAACAAAGAGGGACGAACTTAACACAGCCATTCTATATATAGAATCAGATACTTGCGAGCTCTGTGCTGGACCAATATCCGTATGCGCGTGGATAGAAATCTTGAATCGTTTCAGAATACAGTCCTGTTCCGCCTCTGCCTCGGGATGCCCATCCCGAGGTAGGAAGAAGTTCCACCATGTCCAGACTACCGACAGATGCCCATCCCCATGCCCATCCCGAGGTAGGAAGAAGTTCCACCATGTCCAGACGACGGATAGATGCCCATCCCCAATTTGAGATTACACCAGATACAGCTGCAGACTGACTGACCATCCCAGCTCCATCTAAGGCAATTCCACCAGCTGCCAAGAGAAATATGACCATCGGACCATCCCAGCTCAGACCACTACATCCCCAACCAAGAGCAAAGACGGGCTATTTATCTTATTAATGCTGAAGTTACAATATTTGGTATTAAATGCTAAACTAAAATCACATGTCACCAGTCTGAGTGCAGCTATGACACGTCAGAGGGGATCTGGCCCTCCCGGTTGAGCCTGGTTTCTCCCGAGGTTTTTTTCTCCATTAATCAATCATTGGAGTTTGGGTTCCTCGCCACAGCAGGGCAGTGTTGGCCTGCTCACCGGGAGACTGCATTCATTCATTTATTTATTTATTTAGAAATTAGATGTTATTTATTAGAATGAACTTACTCGTTGTATAAATACCATGCACTGTGCTGTGTTTTAACTTTTCTGTTTTTCCTGTTTGCCCCTGTAAAGCTGCTTTGAAACAATACACATTGTGAAAAGCGCTATATAAATAAACTTGAATTGAATTGAATTGTTGACACGCTGAGTTTAAAACTGCAAAGTTTCATGGCCTAATCTTCCATCCCAGAGAGGAGCCACAAGCAGGGGTATCTGTTGGATTTTTCTGTTCTACCCGAAGTGTATCGGTGTTGGTGTTTTTAAATGTATACCTGCCCTGCCCTGGTGGCCTGCGGGCCAATGGCACGAAAGCGATAATAGGGCTCCTTTGTTTCACTTGGCGTCTTATTTGCATAGCTATGATGGTATCGTCAGTTTGCGTTTAATACCTAAACTAAGTTATGGACATAGTATAATGCATGCTATGTTTTTATATCATAGCTCATGAGATAAAAGATAAAATAATGCAGAATTTGCAGTGATATCCGGAACTCAGTTGTTTTGAAAAATATTAAGACAACTATTAACGTGAAAAACACAGATAGGTAGAATCACTCCTTTACTTTCATATAAACTGTGTATGGAGGAATGCCGATGCTCAATTATCTTGTGACCAAACAAAAGTGTCACAAAATGTAAAATTTTTGGATGTATTACATATGAAATAACTTAATTAAATATTAAATATTGTTGAATATATAGAACTGTAAAATGTATGCAATATTTGTGCAACAGTGTTTGCACTGTTAATGTCCTTTCATTTCTTCTTTTGTCATACGCAAATCAATCTGTGTTGTGCCACAGTGGAACACACTTCAAATTGTGGGCTTTTAAGTTGAAATCTAAGCTTGCACATTTGGGAAATATTTTTTCCATTGCTCTTTTACAGTACCGTTATTTTAAAAAAGTGTTTACTTCTTTATCAACATGACTTTATTATTATTATTGTGTATTATATGATGAAAGTTCATTTGAAATAATGTTGGATAGTTTATTCTATTATGCAGTAACCTTTAAAAGCCATTTTCTGCCTTAAAATTATTTTTTAAGTCTCTCCTGTGTCTAAGGCAACAGAACTTGTGAGCTGAAAGCAGGATTATAAATTGTCATACTGTCATTGTTTTTGTTAAATTTATTCATGTGTTTTATCTTTTGATAAACATTTTCTGGTTCATTTTTAAACAGTTTTATCTAGTTGCTTTTATAGACTACTAACTATACTGGTTTATATTTTTAGCAAAAAAAAACTCGAACTCACTTTGAGTTGAACATTGAAGAAAATTTAATCAAATGCCTTTTGCAGAACAGAAATTAGAATTCATAAAAGAAAAGAGTCGTAAAAGAAGTAAAACACCAGAACAGTAAAAAAAATCAGTTTTACATTTTCTTAATTTATATTCTTGTTTAAATTTGAAAAGAGTACTGATTTCGGCAATAGTTTGCATTAGATTGTTATTTCTAAGCATCAACACGGTTTCTTCTTTTCACTGCCCATGCTGTTACAGCGACAATCAAACACACCACTATAACTGCTACACAAACTGAAATGATAATAACGTTCAAATTCAGGCCCGGATTTGAGATTCCAGGTGGGTTGGGAGCAGGCATGATGATCTTTGATACTTGAGCAATGTTGGATATTTCAGATATTGCATCATCATTGTCATCAGAGCGAAGAGCAAAGAAGAGTGTGGTACCATTCTCAACTGTCATATTAAATGAGTGTTGTTCTACTGATCCAGCCTCCTTAGGTGAGACGGCAGATGTGTTGACTAAAGAAGATTCGCTGAAGTTCAGTCGAAGCATTTCAATGTCATCGCTCCATCTGATCTCATAGGATTTAGCTTAAACGAAATATATATATAAAAAGGTTAATGCACATTAAGGTGACTGTTATTTCAATATAAAGTATTTATTTCAGCACTCAAGATTAAGTTACACAATAAAAAAACGTTTATAAACTATTATTATAGCAAAATGTATGCTACCTGTTCCCTGGTCTAAGTCTTCACCAGGAGCTGTCCAGATGAGAAGGACCGTGTTCTCCTGGATTTCAGCATTAAGATCTGTGATTTTGTTTGGAGGATAAATTGGTCGATTTGAAATAGTAACCTGAAAACTTTCTCCAGTGGCTGTTCTGCTAAAGTTTCCTTCAACAAGTGGTTGTTCAGGAACCGGAGGCTTCGGAGGGTTCAGCTCTACCTTATCTAAAAAGAGAAATGAAAAGATGCCATGCAATGTCACGTTTCACAATATTACTAGAACTACTGCCAGTTTTAAGCAACATTGCACAACAGTGATGATGTCATAGTTTTACCATCCACCACATATCCAGGTACATATAGAGCGCCGCTCTTTCTGTGGAGAGTAAATCTGGATTGTCCGTCTTTATTCTTCACTCTCACTTTCAAGCTGATTCTGCCTTTTACTAACTTTGTGAAATATCTGGAATAGATCCCATCATTTTTGAAAGCATCTGCTCCTATAACAGATATAGATTTACAGTTTATTTATATATTTTAGCATGTGTGTGTGCTTGAGAAAAGGATTATGGGTAATTTACCTGCTCCATTATCCAGTAGCTTTAATTCTTTCATTGTCCCAGTTTCTGACTCCAGTGTGGCCTTCACTTCAGCATTTATTACAGGTCTGTAATTCTGACTAACCTCAGCAAACACAATCACAGGTTTACTGCCACTGATGAGCTGCTGATTCACATGTGCTTTGACTATGATAGGAGGAACATCAGAGCGAGCTGCTTGACTGGTTACTGTTATTGTCAAAGACTGAAGTCCTCCACTCAGAATACTGTACTTCCAGTCTCCAGACTACCAAATACAACATAGATAACACAAACATTTTAGGGCTTTGTCTTTAGGATAACGCTTATCTAAATTATTCATGAAAAATATGTGTCTGTTTCAAAACTTTTTGTAAATGATTATTTATAACATTTGGCCTCAATGCCTTTTTATTATACAACATAAATACTAATATTTAAAACTTATGGTTTGAACAATAAACTTCAGCCATAACTCCTGTATTGCTATTAAGGTCGTCATACCGCTGCAGTTCCTGGAATTTTTAGTGTGAGTGTCTTTGCTGATGGATCTTCACTCATATCTGTTTGACCGTAGTTGGACCCACTTGGCGTCTGTATATACACAGTAGGTGCACTGATTTCATAGATGATTAAAAAGCTGGTTTTGTTACCGACGGTTGAATCCACTGACACTGTTCCATTGAACCAGTCAGCTGTTCTCTTTCCCGTACTCTCCAGCTGTAAGCATACAATATAAATGAACACATGAAAACATTAAATATTTAAAGTATAAAGTACAGTATATATACAGTACATCCACTATAAGTCATAAAATGGGTAATGAACTTGCCAAACCTGAACTGGTTCTTTCGCGTAATCTCCAGTTGGTATTGTAAGTGAAGCAAATGCATCCACTAACAGATTGGAGGTGATATCATCAGTTGCTATGATAAATTTCCCATCTAATTTCAAAATGGAAGAAAAGAGAATTTTTCATTTGATTGATTTTAAGTGCTGGCATTCACTCACAGACAAATACCGTGGCTGAAAGACAGACACTTTTCCAGCAAATAAAAAAATGTGATTTGCATACATTGTGGAACTTAACGTCAACGTTTTGGGGGCCTGTGCAAAACTTGGGGGGTGGGGGTGGGGGAGGATATTGTTCATATATAGTCAAATAACCATTAAAAATCTATTTGGGGTCCAGTTGCTGTTAAAAGGTGTTGATCCTTTGTTTGGTCCTTTCATCTCTGGGATTTTTGTGTTATCACACTTACCATTCTTGTCCGCCATTTCCTGCAGTTCTTTGGCGGCTTTGGGACCCAAAGCCAAAGTGTGTATAATGGCACCACTTTGTATTGCAGTATGAGAACAATCATTGATGTTGTCTGTTGCCTCACCATCAGTGAGAAAAATAATTTCATCTCCTAATGCATCCTTATTATCTGCTTTAAGCACCTGATGGGTATAAAAAGATATTCATAACATTTCATTTATTATTATACAATTCACACAAACATACGAAATGCATATGAATACAATTAACAGGGCATCTCTAAGGCTTTATTGAGGCCAGTACAGACGTTTGTTGATCACTTGCTTGTGTTGGCAATGAACTGATAAGATTCTCTCTTGTGGTGTCACTGTCAATAACAGTAAAGGCTTTAAGAGTTGATGCATCAGTACTAAAGGTTACGATTCCCACTTTGCCTTGATCTTCAATGATGTGCCGTATGACATGTGTGGCGGCTTGCAGCAGTCAAATAATCCTAGAACCCTTGAAAATAAATTATATATCATCAAAATTAAATTCATGCTTGGGTTTAAAACCCAGACTAATATCTAAACATTAATGTTGAAAATTAATGTGTAAAAATATTAACTCTATCAATGTCAGTTTGGAGAGGAGTAATCTGTTTTTCTGACTACACTGAAAAAAATT